>NW_022631288.1:0-202654 GCF_010015895.1 Lontra canadensis | reverse complement strand
TTCCTTGTAATAAATCTCTCTATATATACCCCTGGTTCTGTTTTTTTTGGAAAGCCCAGACTAATATAGTTAAGATTGAGGAATACAGATGAATATAAAAAAAATTGTTTGTATTTCTAAGTAACAATAGCAACAACTGGAAAATAACATAAAAACAATTCCATATACAATAACACCAAAACAACAACAAAAAATACATAGGAATAAATTTAACACAAGATTGGGGGCGCCTGGGTGGCTCAGTGCGTTAAAGCCTCTGCCTTCAGCTCAGGTCATGATCCCAGGGTCCTGGGATCGAGCCCCGCATCGGGCTCTCTGCTCAGCAGGGAGCCTGCTTCCTCCTCTCTCTGCCTGTCTCTCTGCCTACTTGGAATCTCTGTCTGTCAAATAAATAAATAAAATCTTTAAAAAAATTTTAACACAAGATACATTGCTATATTGAAAATTATAAAATGCTGCTTAAAAAATTAAACAAGACCCAATAAAGGAAGAAATAATCAGATGATGGTTTGGAATATTGTTGGGATGCCAATTCTTCCCAAGCTGATCTAAGACTGATCTCAAGTTCAAAGTTCCAGCAAGATTTTTTTTTTTTGGTAGAAATTGATGTTTTTTTTTAATAAAGATTTTGTTTATTTATTTATTTGACAGACAAAGATCACAAGTAGGCAGAGAAGCAGGCAGAGAGAGAGAGGAGGAAGCAGGCTCCCCGCTGAGCAGAGAGCCCGATTCAGGGCTTGATCCCAGGACACTGGGATCATGACCTGAGCTGAAGGCAGAGGCTTTAACCCACTGAGCCACCCAGGCACCCCTGATAAGTTTATTTTTAAATGCATGTGGAGATGAAAAAGACCTAAAAGAGCCAAAACTATTGTTTTGGACAAGTTAGAAGATTCATATTATCTGACTTCAATACTTACTATAACACTTGTTTTATATAAATAGTGGTTTTATACAGTAATCAAAAATATGTTATATTGGCATAAGGATAGATAAACAAATGAGTGGAACAGAATACAAATCCAGAAGTATACTCACATTTTTTGGATGAATTGATTTTTTTTAAACTGTGATTAAATATATATAACATCAAATTTACCATTTTAACTGTTTTTAAGTGCACAATTCTATAGCATTAAGTACATTCACATTGTGCAACCATATCCACCATTCATCTCCAGAACTTTCTCATCTTTCAGACTGAAACCCTGGATCCATTAAACACTAACTCCTCATTACATACCTGTTACATCGATTGTAAAAATTAGCACAATATAAATCACAGATTTAAATGCAGAACATAGAACTGTAAGTTGTTTTTTTTTTTTTAAGGAAGACAGAAGAAAATCATCGGGACCTAAGGTACTTAAAAGTTCTTAGACGTGACACCAAATGCAAGATTGATACAAGGAAAAAATGATAAACTGATATTCATCAATATTAAAATGGTTAGCATGGTGAAAGATACTGTTAAGAGGATGAAAATAAAAGCTACAAGCCCGGAGAAAAATGTTTGCAAATCAAGAAGGACAGACAAGTGGCAAATAAGCACATGAAAAGACGTTTAAGATCACTAGCCACTACGTGTATCTGGTCACTCTCTACATCTATTAGAACAGGTAAAATAAAAAATAGTGACAGTATCAAACGATGAGGATGTAAAGAAACTGAATTTCTCCCACACTGCTAGTGGGGATGTTGAATGGGTGCAGTCACTTTGGAAATCAATTTGACTGTTTCTTTAAAAATTAAACATACCATTTACCATTCAACCCAGCAATCATACTCTGGTTATTTATCCAGGCTCCATGGACACATCTGTCCACACAAAAATCAGCACAGGGATGTAGATAGTGGCTTTATCTTTATGGCTAACACCTAGAAACAACCCAAGGCCCTTCTATAGGTTAAACTGTGGTACATTGGTAGCATGGAATATTACTGAGGGTGACCTACTGTTGTGCATAACAATTTGGATGGATTTCAAGGACGTCATGCGGAGTGAAAAAATCCAGTTTCAAAAGGTCATATACTGTGTGATCTGATTTATACAGTGTTTCAACGTGAAAAATGTATCAAGCTGGAAAATGGCCAAGGATTAGGAATGGGGGCAGCAATGGGTGTGACTATAAAGGGTAGCCTTGGGGGAGGATCTCTGCAGTGTTGCAGTCATTCTCTAACTGGAATGCGATGGTGGCCAGGGCAATGTACGCTTGTGATCAAGTGACATAAAACTCCAGATGCTGTGGCAATGTCTGTGTCCTGTTTTGATATCACGTGATGGCTATACAGGATGCAACCTTTAGGAGAAATGTGGTGAAGATGGCAGCTGATGTCTCTGTATTGTCTTTGCAACTTCATGTAAGTTTCTACTTCAAAAAAAAAAAACACAAAAAAACAAACAAACAAACCACTCTGCTCTGGAAAGACAAGAAGAAAATAAAAATTCAAGTCACAGACTGGAAGATAGTATGTTCAGTACATTAGTATCTCATAAGGAACAGGAATCAAGAATATGTAATAGAACCAGAAGAAATCCCAAATTGCTAAAGAAATGATGAAAAAGAAAAACAAAACTGGGGGCATCATGTTACCTGATTTCAAGCTTTATTACAAAGCTGTGGTCATCAAGACAGCATGGTACTGGCACAAAAACAGACACAAATATAAACCAGTGTAAGTAGAGAGCCCAGATATGGACCCACAGTTCTATGGTCAACTAATCTTTGACAAAGCAGGAAAAAATATACAGTAGAAAAAAGACAGTCTCTTCAATAAATGGTGCTGGGAAAATTGGACAGCTATGTGTAGAAGAATGAAACTTGACCATTCTCTTACACCATACACAAAGATAAACTCGAAATGGGTAAAAGACCTCAACGTGAGGCAGGAATCCATCAGAATCATAGAGGAGAACATAGGCAGTAACCTCTTCGATATCAGCCACAGCAACTTCTTTTAAGATATGTCTCCAAAGGCAAAGGAAACAAAAGTGAAAATGAATTTTTGGGACTTCATCAAGATCAAAAGCTTCTGCACAGCAAAGGAAATAGTCAACAAATCAAAGAAGCAACCTATGGAATGGGAGAAGATATTCGCAAATGATAGTACAGATAAAAGGCTGATATCCAGGATCTATAAAGAACTTCTCAAACTCAACATACACAAAACAGATAATCACGTCAAAAAATGGGCAGAAGACATGAACAGACACTTTTCCAATGAATACATACAAATGGCTAACAGACACATGAAAAAAGGTTCATTATCAATGGCCATCAGGGAGATTCAAATCAAAACCACATTGAGATACCACTTTACACCAGTTAGAATGGCCAAAATTAACAAGACAGGAAACAACGTGTGTTGGAGAGGATGTGGAGAAAGGGGAACCCTCTTACACTGTTGGTGGGAATGCAAGTTGGTGCAGCCACTTCGGAAAACAGTGTGGAGATTCCTTAAGAAATTAAAAATAGAGCTACACTATGACCCTGCAATTGCACTACTGGGTATTTACCCCAAAGATACAGATATAGTGAAAAGAAGGGCCATCTCTACCCTGTTCATAGCAGCAGTGGCCACAGTCACCAAACTGTGGAAAGAGTCAAGATGCCCTTCAACAGATGAATGGATAAAGAAGATATGGTCCATATACACAATGGACTATTATGCCTCCATCAGAAAGGATGAATGCCCAACTTTTGTATCAACATGGACGGGACTGGAAGAGATTATGCTGAGTGAAATAAGTCAAGCAGAGAGAGTCAATTATCATATGGTTTCACTTACTTGTGGAGCATAAGGAACAACATGGAGGACATTGGGAGAAGGAGAGGAGAAGTGAGTTGGGGGAAATCAGAGGGGGAGACAAACCATGAGAGACTGTGGACTCTGAGAAACAAACAGGGTTTTGGAGGGGAGAGGGTGGGGGCTGGATGAGCCTGGTGGTGGGTATTTAGGAGGGCATGTATTGCATGGAGCACTGGGTGTGGTGCATAAACAATGAATCTTGGAACACTGAAAAAAACTAAACTAAAAAAAAAAGAGTATGTAACAGACTTCTAAATTGTCATAATAAAGACAAACAATGCAATTAAAAATGGGTAAAAGCTTAAATACGTGTTGTTTATATTTATTTTTTAAAGATTTATTTATTTATTTGGGGGAGGGAAAAGGGAGAGGGAGAGAGAGTCATAAGTGGACTCCTCACTGAGCTCAGAGCCTGATCTCAGTACCCCGAGCTCGTGACCTGAGCTGAAACCAAGAGTCGGAGGCTCAACCGACTATACCACCTAGATGGCCCCAATACATATTTGTTTAAAGAAGATGGGTAAATGATCAGCAAGCACATTATTAGTTATTAGGAAAATGAAAGTTAAAGCTGTAATGAGTTGCTGCTTCTCATACACGAGGATGACGGAAATTTAAAAACCGAGCATGCCAAATATTGGCCAAGACATGGTTCAAGTGTAGCTCATATATTGCTGGTAAGTGTACAAAATGAGCCACTCACTTCGGAAAAAGGTTTGACAGCTTTAAAAAAAATGCTAAGCCTACATATGCCCTATGATCCAGTAATTCCACTCTTAGGTATATATCCCCCAGAAATAAAAGACATGCCTTCAAAAAGACTGTACAAGAATGTTTACAGCAGCTTTGCACATAATTTCCCCAAGCTGGAAACAACACACATGTCCATCCACAATGAAGTATACTCAGTAGTAAAAAAGAACAAACACCAACAATACGGCTAAATCCCAAAAACATTATGTTGGGTGAAATAAGCCAAACACAAGAGTACAAGCTGTATGATTCCATTTATACGAAGCTTGTTTTTATTCTAAGAGATGGAAAAAGTAATCTGCTGATAGAGATCAGAGTAGCCGTTGCCTATGTACGTGTGTGGGGGAAGGTTGAGCTGGACCAGAGCATGAGGGAAATTTCTGGGATCATAGTAATGTTCTGTATCCTGACTGGGTTCTGCTTACACAGATGGATACATTTGTCAAAACCTACGGACTTGGAACATATGAGTTGTATTTTTACCGCATGCAAATTTTAACTTAAAAAAGATATGGGATCAACGCCTAGACCTGGGTGGTCCCAGAGAAACTGAGATATATGGTCCGTCACGAAGTCTGGAGGCTTCCAGAAGAGACTGGCAAAGTGACAAGGGATTCTCCAATTTCTAGGAGAAGGAAGGAAAAAATGAGCTGGTCATTGAGCAGAAATGAGCCTCCTTCCCAGAACCGCAGGGATCAAAGAGGGACAGTAATCGAAAGGCCATTCTGAAGCAGGACATGCTCATGACACAGGCCTGCACTGACTTTTGGGTCTGCCCTGGATGCTATTTTCTTGGCTGTCATTGCAAAAACCAGAGGTCTGTGATTGCCGGACCCTCTGGAACTCTGCTTGTCACTGAGAGTGGGAAAGAGTGCTGGGAGGACGGTTTTTCTTTGCAATATTGGCACCGGGGCTGATTTTCTGGATCAGAGACTTTAGAGAGGGAGCTCATCTATAATCTGAAGCATCCTGTACGCTACCCTTTTTTCTCCTGGGACTCTTCCTTTAAGGACTCTATTTGCAAAGTTAGATCTCTGCCCTGAGAATTTTTTTTAAAAAGAGCTTCTGAATCAATGACTTCTTTCACCGCCCCCCTTGATTACCTAGTCTCTAAGGCTGTGTTTCACCTCTGTCGTCAATTAGAAGATCCTTGAAGCTGAGCTGAGAGAATGGAGTCTCCCAACAGCCTCAAACCTGGTTCATAGGTACAAAGGGTGGAAACTCCCAATTGTAAGTCCTCAATCCAGCTTCCATCCCTATGAAGAAGGGATTGGAACTGGGAAGTTAGCCAGGTTTGAACACTGCATGGAAGGAAAAAGACAAAAGTAGTAAGTTCCACTGCTTCAGAACTTGATTCCTTGTAAAAACTCTTCCTTGTTTTTTATACTTTTAATAATCCAAAGAGGTGCTCCCTCCTGATTTCTTTGTAAAGGCAAAAAAAAAAAACAAAAACACCCTCCGAGCGTCTCAGGCTGGGCACCTGGAGCTCTAAGGACCTGCCACTCCTCCTTGCCCTCCTTGCACAGTGATGGCTTCTAGGTTGTGCAGATCAGATACTACCTCTCCTAGGCTCTGAGCCCCACCCTCTCCCAGCAACCGGGACCTCACTCAGATGTTGATTCTAGACCCCTGCAGGTGACCTGGCTTCCTGCCTCTAGTCCTGCCTCTGGGTAGCACAGCCTCTGTATTCACGTGCAGTCACTTTACGTAACCTACTGTTCAGCTCAGTGCGCCCTCGCTCAAAAATCGCTAGCAGTTTGCGTTCAAGTACAAACTCTTGATTCAGAATGTGCTTTCCAGCTTCTTCGCTGATTCATCTCCCATGAGCTCAGTGGCCTGACTATCATGCTTTTCAACTCGGGGCCTTTCTTAGTAATACTCCTCCTTTTGGGGGTACCTTTATTATCTGTTCACTTTATCCTTCAATACTCCTTCTTCTAAGAAGTAGCCTCCAGGGGCACCTGGGTGGCTCAGCTGGTTAAGTGTCTGACTCTTGGTTTTGGCTGGTCTCGGCTCAGGTCATGAGCTCATGCACAATGATCTCATCGGTTGTGAGATGGCGCCTCGCCTCAGGCTCCGCGCTCAGGGAGGCTTGTGCTAGAAGATTCTCTCCCTCTGCCCTTCCCCCACCCTGTGTTTTCTCTCTCTCTAAACAAATAAATAAGACTTAAAAAAAAAAAAAAAAGAAGTTGCCTCCAACTGGATGTATTCTCTTTCTCCCCTAAGCTGCCTCAGCATGGTAAAACAAAACAAAGCAAACAAACAAACAAACAAAAAAAGAACAAAACAACAACAAAATTCGTACAGTTCTGATCCTCTGTCTTATGTTACAGTGAAACAGTATTTGCCCTGTTCCCATCATTAGGTTCTAAACTCCCGGAAGGACAAAGCCACGTTTTACTTATCTTTGTAATAAGCCTTTCTATATATTATCCATTACTTAGCACATAGTGGTTATTAAATTAGCATTTGTTGACTTGAATTCAATTCTCATTTTTTTAAAAAGATTTATTTATTTGAGAGAGAGAGAGAGATAGCATGGGAGGGGAAAGGGCAGAGGGAGAGAGAGAATCCTCAAGCTGACTTCCCGATGAGTGTGGACCCTGATATGGGGAGCTTATCCCAGGACCCTCAGATCATGACCTGAGCCAAAATCAAGAGTTGGCCCCCCAACCCATTGAGCCATGCAGGCATCCCTCAATTCCCACTATTTAAAAACTATTCACGCTATTTGAGGTTAGAATTTGCTACTACAGTTTGGCCCAAACCAAGATTTTAAAAAGTGTCGACTGTCGTCTTTCAAAAAGTTGAGCTCTCTCTTTGGCTTGCATGACACATTTAAAATAAGGAGAAAGGCCAGGAGGCAAGACTGGTGTTTTTTAACACTCCTTGAACCACTGCATGCTTGTCATGGCCTCAGCTGAAGAGATGCCACACTTCCCTAGAGAACAGCACATGGAAACTAAGAGACTTGTGGGCCTTAGGAATTGTCAGGGAAGCAGAATGAGGAACGCCCTGAGAGGTCTGAAGGCTGCTTCCAGGGAGCAGGAGGGAAGAAGGTTCTGTAAGATGGCTCTGGAGTTGGGTCTGCCATCTGTGCTCTCATGACCGCACTAAGCCACTTTGCAGTCATGACCATTGTTTTTTCTATGAACTTTTTATAAAATATTATTCTTGTTCTGTGTTAACATTTGGTAAGTTGTTCTTGCCAGTGTCAGGCTGTCTAGGCTTTATGGAGGGAACCAAGGAAAGGGCATTTTTATCTAAGCTTGTACTGGGGTTTAAGGGAGAAGAGGTGGGTTTTATAATAGTAAGAGTAATTGAAATTCTTAAGGGAAAGATAAATTTATAGCAGGAGGGGTAGGGCAGAGTGAGGCTGGTTTTCTACCTCTCTCTTTTACTTGGAGATCTCCTTCTGGAATTCTCTGATGCAACCATGAAGTGTTTCATTACTGTTTTAAAGAAGAGAGCCAGTCCCTGTCCAAGATGCTCAATAAATATCCACTGATTGATTGCTGATAAATGCCCCTGACTATTCCAAATGGATTAGCTCTGCTTGAAGTGACAGCCATATGGAACTTCCATCCAAGATGACTACCGGTCCTTCTGCAGCCCAGAAATGCCCTGAAATCACATTAGTTCTTTTCTTTTTGATGAACCATGGGCTTCCGACATCTTTGAAGCTCAAGCCCTGGCCTCCTTGACTACACATTAGATGCTCTGTCATGACAGGTCTCTAAATCTGAGGAGAAAGCCTGCATTACTTTTCATGTGTCCACAGGCCTCCAAGGACATATCCTTAGTCCATCCACAATCTTTATCCAGTTTTCCTTCTCGGCTGGCTTCCTCTCCTTTCATTGTGAGGAACAGCTTCTGAGGGAGAAGAGCACTTAAGCAAAAATGTTCACTGGGGACACCAAGGACCCTGGAACTTGATTTGGTCCTCATCAGGGAACTCGGTCTCAGGAGAGAGAAGGAAGAGAAGAACTTGGGCCAGAGAGGCCACGTCTCCTCACTCTTTTTGGACAGTGCTTAGCTTTTTCGGCTTCAGGAATTAGGTCTGGGTTCTAACAGGGACAGTGGTGCTGAGGCAACTTGTTTTTAACACAAGGGTATCTCTGCTTCCTTGGGAAGAAGTGAGGAGACATCACCTTCCACTGGGTTTGTAGTCCCTGATTTCAGATTTAATAAACTTTTTGAACTAAACAGAATTTTAGTTTATTTATTAAATTTATTTTATAAACTTTTTTTTAAAAAAGATTTTGTTTATTTGAGAGAGTGAGAGAGAGCACACAAGTGTGTGGCAGTTGGGGAGGGGCAGAGGAAGCCGGAGAGAGACAATCCCCAGCAGACTCTGCACCAAGCGTGGAGCCCGACTCAGGGCTTGATCCCACACCCTGAGATCATGACCTGAGCTGAAACCAAGAGTTGGACGCTTAACCAACTGAGCCACCCAGGCGCCCCTATTTGATAAACATTTTTAAAAATAAAACTTGAAATCCTGTCATGTGGAGATAGATTCTATATATGCATATCATGTAAATCTGTCTCCATATTTTCCCCAAGCAAATATTACACACGTTTTGGAAAAATAGATTTACACGAATTGTTCTGCCATTTCTTTTCGCAACATTACCTTGTGTAGTTCTTCTGTCAGTAAGCTTAGGTACACAAAAACATCTGTAACGACTTCATGTGTTTGACCTTAGGGATGTTTTATACCATGTATGTGTCATTGTTTCAGTATTGGATATGAACAAAGTTGCAGTCATTAATGATAATTATTTTGTCTAATTTTGTTTCAGTTAGAACTCAAATTTCCTTAGGTGCAATATGTATTAATAGTTATTATTCATATTAACTGTTACTAGTTATTATATTAAATAAAAATTTAAACTGAAATAACAATACTCTTTTTAATAATATAAATATGTTAAATGTTACAATTAATATTCATATTTGGGGCAAAAAGATCCGGCTTTGACCTAAAACATTTCTGTATTACATATTGCTTAGAGAAAACTTGCCACACATTAATTTAGGCAGAGTTGGACTCTAACGCTTACTCTAGGGTCGGAGCAATTCCCACACATCTGCACAATTAATACCTCTCACTCTTGCTTTCCTGTTTTTATTTCTAAGCCCATGGAATCTTTGGAGTGCCTCCTTGAAACAAATGTGGACATCAAGCTAAACAGGGTTGCCTTTCTCCAGTTTCCACAAGCGTTTTACTACCTCTCTGTGTTTTGTGATGTTTAATTGGAAATCTGAGGTGTTCCAGAAAAGCATCCCATTCTGTACTGCAGCGTCTTCCCACAAGTCTCGCTGCCAACACTTCCCAAGGTTCATTTGCCAGATGGACAACCTTCCCCACTGTATGGTGACCCTGTCGTGGCCCAGCTCTCACACTTCCTCCAGCGGGGGAGCAACTCCATGGTCAGTCTGTCCCAGGGAGCCCCAGGATTATGGTGGACAAAAATACCACCAACCTAAAAATACATATACCCATTTGGGTTGATTTGAATGGAATTGGCTACATCTTGATATACCATTCAAATAGACTTATTCCCTTTACACAGAGTTACAGACTTCTGGAGCAAGACACAGCTGCAAAGGTGGTCAGCTCCCTCATCTTGCAGTGCGAGAAACTGGAGCCTAAATGGCCAATATTTGCCGCCACATTTGGCACCTTTGGGCCAGAACCTTGCCCAGAATTTCAGGTTCTTGGCTTCTGATCTCACTGCTTTACACTGCTAGGAAAAAAAAAAAAAAAATCAGGAGTTCCTCTTCCATTAGAGAGAGAGCAGGATGACTCCTCTATCCACTGCCCCAAGCTGTCTGGGTCAGAAGGACCCGGGGACTAGAAATGCAAAGTGAAGAGAGACTTCAGGTTTTTTTTTTAAAACGCAGAAACGAGAGGAGATGACTTTTTAAATATCAGAGAGAAGAGTGAACTCTTAGTGTTCAAACCAAGACGTCTAGCATCATTGCTGTGACTTTTCTTCCGATTGTCTCATAAATCTGCCTAAAGCTTTTGTGACCATAAGGATGACCTCAGTTTGGGGGACTCTGGCCTGGGATCCAAGATTTTGAAGATTTGTTCCAGGAGTTGCCCTTTGACTTTGTTTAATCCTTGGGAATCCCCTTAACCTTCTTGTGACCTGATCCCCTCTGGAAAGGCAGATAATATTACTTGCCATAGTACAATGCCTTTTTAAAAAAATCTTTCAGATTCCCAGGCAGGAGCTATGTTTTTGTCTAGAAGGAAAAATGATAGTTTGCCCCTTCAGCAACATCTAGATGATTATCTGAGATCAACCATGTAATTAAGTTTATTTTTGCGTGTGTTTAGTACCTTTCAGTTGAACAAAATGTAATTTACCCCAAGAATGTTTTACCTTTAACCTCGTTTTATCTTAAGACATTATAGATCGTGTCTCACAGGAAAAACTGCCCTTGGAGAAGGATATCTGAAATTATAGACAAAGTTAGCCGTCCCCTTTGCATACAGTTCTGACATGTTCTTGGAATATCTCCTCTGTGTGCGTATGACAGAAGGTACAACACGTCTTTCTAGCCACTGCTGTGTAGTCGCTCGAGCAAGTCTGGGTAACATTAGCTTATTTACAAGTCAGTATGACAGTGCTGATGTCTTCAGTTTCTACACCTCAGTTCTGGTCACGCCAGTGAGTGTTTTGCTTGAATTCTAACTGCCTTCTGGGTCCCCCCTGAGTATTCCAGAACTAACAGCGTCTCAAAATGTCCTGAGTTGGTCTCAGTATTCTCTTCCCCTTCCCTCATAAGAGGTGGCCCTCTGCCCCAGTTGTTCATCCAAGCTTGATATTCATTCTAGAACATTTTCTTTCTCTCATTTGGCATTTTCCATCAGTCAGAAAGTCTGATCAATGAATCTGAAGCCTTTCTCTTCTTGTATCACCACTGTCTTTGCTCAGGCCCTAATCACCTCCCATTGGAACCACTGTTAATTACTGGCCCAACAAATACTTGGTGAGAATATACTGTAGGCCAGGCACTGTTCTAGGAACCGGGGATACAATCAACAAATAAAATGTACAAAGATCCCTGGCCTTGACGAGTTTACATGTTTGTGGAGGGAGGGAGAAGGCTGACAATAAGAACACAATAAATGGGTAAATTACGTAGCCAGTAAAAAAATAATAATTCCAATGGAAAAAGGTATAGGCAGAGTATCAGGAGGGAGGGAGTGGGGGGAGGCTGTCATTTGCCATTTTGAACAGGGCGATTGGAGTAAGACTCTTTGAGAAGGTAACATTTGAGCAAAGACATGAAGGGGGCAAACCACGCAGTTACCGGGGGAGAAACATCCCAGCACAAGGGGAAAGAGCCTAACCTGGGAGAGTGGCTGGGGAGTTCAAGAGGGAGCCAGAGGTCAGCATAACCGGGGTTGAAGAAGGGAGGGGAGACGGTCAGAAATTAGGTCAGAGTTCATGACACTAACTTCAGCTTTCTCGGACCGGAATCAGTAGACATCACTAGGATTTGAGCAGAGGAATGATATCATCAGATCCATGTTTTAGAAGGATCATTCTGGCTGCCCCATTGAGAGTAGACTTAGGGAAATCAGGAGAGAGATGGAGACCAGGCAGGAAGCTGCAGCCATTATGCAGGTGGGAGATGCTGGTGGCTGGGGCAGGTTGTAGCAGTGGAAGTGGTGAGAAGAAAAGGCAGATCCTGGAAATATTTTGAAAGTCAAGCCAGTGGAATTTCTGGAAGGACTACAAGGACTGCTCGGTTGTGGTGAGAGGGGTAGTGGGGTCAGGAATAAGGAGAAAGTCAACCTGAGTGGTGGACCTGCTCCTAGTTCTCCTTGCCTGGAACCCCTCCTCGAAATCCATCCTCCTGCCAGAGCAAGGTTCCCAAACTGCAAACCTGATCCTGTCCCTCCTCCCTGAAAACCTTTGGCAGCTCTCTGGACCTACAGCCCCTTCATTTATTATAGGAGGCCTTTTGTGATATGGCCCTGTCTTTATTCTCTAACTTCATTTCCTATGGCCCTACCTTAGAGCAATTCCAAACCGCCCACAGGAACCTGAACACAACTTGTTAAATCGTGATTCTGAGTCTTAGGGTGTTTCATGTTGCCTTTACTCTCCTCCTAAAACCTCCTTCCCCACTGATCTGCTCGACTGGTGAGAATTCAATTTTCAGTCACACCTCAGGTATCATCTCTTCTAGAAGGTGGGCTGAGTATACCCGTGGTTTCCGTGGACGCCTCCCCATAACGATCATCCCATCATGCTGAGCCATCTGTGTCTTGTAACTGAACATAAGCTCCTCTCTCCCCCTCCGCCAATACTTAGCACATTACCAGGCACAGAAAGTCGTACTGGTCCCAGAAGCCTTTGCTATTCTGATGGCAAAGCTCAGAGACTGGGTTTGCCTAAATCTAAATTAAGCCCAATTTCTCCCCAGTCCCTTGGTCTCCACTGGAAACCAAGAGGTCAGATGAAGTGAGGATGTCATGTAGCTAATGACTCTGGCCTCCACTCAGGTTCTGTCTACATCACCTCAGCCAACCCGGGCTCCAAGCACCCTGGATATTCTGTAGTGAGTCACACACATTTTATAGTATCTGCTCCTGAATGCAAAACAAAAACAAAAAAACCAAACCACAAAAGGCATTTTCTCTCGGCGGTCCTGGAGACCGGCCTGTGCCAGGGGAAGGCAGTGGTGATCCCAGCCCAGGGACACCCCACCATGGAGGACGTAGGTCCAGGTTGCCTTTGTGGACAAAACCTGGGCAAGGCAGATGGGGCCATTTTGTAATCTTTCTATTCAAAGAAAATCAGGAACAGGATAAAAAGAGGTTTTGGACACATGCTAAATGGAACAGAGCAGATGTAGGAAGCATCAAGCTGGGCCTTTTGGGAGGGGGAAAAATGAAATGAGAACCCAAACAAGGCATTCTCCCCACAGTGAAATAAAGACGCCCATGCAGCATTACCCTGTCTGGCCGGCTCTCACAGCAGGGGTTCCGGGATTCCAGCCAGGTGCACAAGGCCACGGCCTGGGCAGCTGAATGGTGCCAAGACCATTTGCCGAAAGACAATGGTGCCTCAGCCCGTTACCCAGACAGCCCAGCCAATGTGCCTGGGAGAGCAGAGCCTCAGAGCGGCTACATCAGCAGCAGCTTGACAACTTCACGTTCTTCGGAGGGACGGAGGGGCAGGGGGGAGGGGGAGGGGAGGTGTTGGCAAGGGCAGTGGGTTTGGGGCTTTAAAGAATCTCAAATGCCCCGTGACTCTCAAAGTCTTTGCTAAATTACCCTTTATTAGCTTTGTTAAGCCTCAGTGGCCTGGAATTGTCTCCTCAAAACTCAGCCATCTGTTCCCCTCCTGTCTATAATTCTGACCACACGCACAAAAAAAGAGTTTAATTTTGGCAAAGGAGACTGCTTCCCTTAAAAAAAAAAAAAAATGATGGGAACTGGAGAGGGGGAAATGAATGATGAGGACCGGTAGTTTCAGACGAGGTGACAGGGAAAGGCGGGGATTTCTGAAACAGAACCCCGCAACACGCTGTTAAGTTCTTGGTGACTTGAGTCAGGAAAATTAGCACCTTAGTCAGAACACTGTGGAACAATAAATAAACATGTATTAAGCCACATTAAAATGTAAGGGGCTGAGCTAGGCACTGTGAAGGGGGCTGGGGGAGAGTCCCTGCAGTCAAAAAAGACAGGAGGGAAAATTTAAATCACAACTTAAGGGAAAACTCAGCTCAGGAAATGTTGGGAGACAGAAGGATGGTACAGGCTAGAAGTTCCATAGTCCTTGGGGAGAGGATTCAAGTGCTGTGAGCTGAAACATTTCAGCGAAGGGAAAAGGAATTTAGGGAGGTGGAAAATTCCAACAGAAGTATCAAGTCTGTCTTCCTTCCTAAACAGACACCCTTTCCACAGTGTACAACTTCTTCTCAAATCTTTTCCATAGCAAGCATCCATTACCTCACAAATTGAGCCCTTGTATTTATTTTTCTCCTCAACAGAGAGCTGAGATCTGGCTTTCTTTAACTTCCTTTGTCTTTTTTTTCCTTTCCAGACAAAAAGAAAATTTCACCCAACCCCTCTTCAGACTTGAAGACAACCACCAACAGCTCTGGGATCCTCTCCTCTGCAGACCAACAGTTCATCCCTCTTCCCCACACTGTCCGCTGGCCATTCTAGTCAGGGAACGGTCCTGCCCAAAGGCAGGGCCCAGCCCTAAGTCTGGCACCCTGGGTGTATTCCAGTCAACCATCCTGTGAATTTACATTGTCATTCTCTGAACATGATTCACTATTGGTAACAGCCCAATGTTGCTTTGGGTTTCAGCCACCACATGGCACTGTAAGTAAGTAGCAGATGTGTGATCAGCCAAAAAACCCTTTTGTCTTTTCCACCTAAATTTGCTGCTAAGCCAGGAGTCCCCCATTCAGCTGGATGCCAAGGATGGGTGACTGGGTGATTCTGATGAGGGGAGAAGATCGGGCAATAAGGCTGTTCGCGGAACACTGAATTGCTCCCTGCTATCAAAATGGACTTTGATGCTGTAGTAATTGAAACGGACTTATACCAGCATGAATACAGCCAAATAGAACAGAAAAACAGAGCCACGGAAATTAAGTATTGGTTAAAGGTTTCCTTTCAAATAAGTGGGGCAGGTATGGGCTTTTCAATATGTGATATTAGGAAACCATTTTTCTGAAACGATGATTCAATGCATTCCTATCTGTCATTATATATCCAAACTACTTTCTGATATATTAAATACCAAGATATTATAGTATATAAATATAAATACCATATTACAGTAATATTATATATATGTGTGTGTGTGAAAAAAAGATAGCTTTTTAATTATGGGGGAAATATAATTCTATATATAACTTTATGTTGTCTCTTACTGTCTCATTATAACCTTGCAACTGGGAGAAGAACCTGATGACCCCTCTGACTTATTTTGTCAGAGGAAGACACTGGAAGACACGCAGCATAACAATAATTGAACGTGTCTAGTCGTAGGTAATAAACATCAAAGTTGAGTTAACATTCAACTCCCCAGCTGGGACCTACTGTGAGCTGCTGGAGCCTGGCCTGAAGGGGTCTCCTCTTGTTTTCCTGCCTGTGGATGGGCTTCCCACCGGCCGCGTGCCCCAGCTTGCCAATCAGGACCTGAGCAGGAAGAGGGTAAGGGTTACTGGAAAGTTCTTGCTCAAGTGGTGCTGCTCTTACAGGGCTCAGCCTCTGCACCTACAGATCCTTCAAACTGACTCTCCCATGAGCCATTTTGCCCTCTGGCCACGGAGAACACATTTCACGCTCTCAAAACAACCCTATCGGAGCGACTCTCACTCATCTCCTTCAGATGGGACTCACAGCAATAAATTACTCTCTCCAACAAACCCTCCTTACATGTGTCTTCTGATGTCCCTCTTGACCTTTTCATACCTCTGATCTGTGGGAATAGCTCTTGGGTGAGAAGCTCAAGACTTGTATAACCAGTTTTCAGAAATTTCCTTTAAAAAACAGATGGCTCTCCGTCTCACAACTAATTTTGGTATTGAATACTTTCCTCAGAGGCTTGCCTAAGTATTTCAAATTAACGTGTTTCTATGCTAGTTGATCTAATGTAACTTTCTGTCTCAAACGGATGGCTCTGATTCTATGACTCACTGGAGACCCCACTGGGAAAACAGGTTTATTAATCTTAATGAGAAAGTATGAAAAATCACAGGGGCAGGATTTTGGAAAGAATCATCTGTTTAGCTTGTTTTCGGTGATCGGCCTCCAAAATGGCCCCGAGTGACCTCTTGGTCCTGGTATACACACCTTTTGTATTGTGCCACCGTATCCACGCCGTGTCAGGGTCGGTCTGCGTGACCAACAATATAGAGAGTGATGGAATGTTACGTCCGAGATTAGGTTATAAGATACTTTGGCTCTGTCTTTCTTATTTTCTTCCTCATGTAGACATTCCCTCTGGGGGAAGCCATGTTGTGAGCAGCCCCACAGGGTCCCACATAGGAAGGGAACTGAAGCCTTTGGCCAACAGCTGTGGGCATGAACTTGGAAGTGGATCTTCCAGCCCCTGTTAAGCCTTCGAAGACTGCAGCTGTAGCATATAACTTGACTAAAACTTACTAAGAGGTCCCAACCAGAACCACCCAGCTCAGAATCTTGACCTTCAAACATAAATACAATGTTTATTGTTTTGCACTGCTGATTTTTTAAAAAAGAACATCTTCTGTTACCCTTCCTGAGATGTTAAGCTGCTAGGTTTTAGAGTAATTTGTTAGGCAACCAATATTTAAGATATTTAGATAATTAAATACTGTCTCAACAGTTGGACTAACAGTTTTTTACACTTGCAAAACATTTTCACACAGATATTACATCTACCAACACAACTAAATTCCTCTTTGTATTCTAAGTCAATCATAAAAATAAAATGCAACTTGGAGAATTCATTTTGTCAAAATATTTATTTTGGGATTTTGTTTTTAAAACAAGCAGGCTAATTAGGTATAACTAAAATATTATTTAATCCATAAAGTTTAATTTCCAAATGTTCAGAAATATTTGTATTGTATAAAAATATATATCTATAAAGTCGGAGCTTAGAGATTCAGACAGGACTAAGAGAGGTTGTCTGAATTATCATGCTTGTTTTGGACAACTCAGCACACGAACAGCCCCACACACATCACAGTGTTTCTTGTTTAACAATCTCTAGAAAAGGAAATGGGGACAGGGTGAGGAGCAGTTACGGGGAAAACAAGCAACATTTTGCCATTTTTCTGGTAATATGATCCTTTATAAGTAACTAAATTGTTTCATGTTCAAAATGCTCTTTGCTCTTCCTATTTTCATTATGTTCTGCAGGTAAGTGGGGTGAACAACCATTTAACATCTGGAGAACCGAGACAGGGACTAGAGGAAGGGCCTTTCATGAGACGGTGTAATGAATATGGGCAGGGGGAAAGATGACTCACCTAGGTCTCACCCCATGGACAATGGGTTGGTTTTGTTCTGGGCACAGGGGCCTGATTACTGGATAATGTATTTGACTCCCCATAGTTACAAACAAGTGTCCTATTTTATCAATACTAAAGCAGATGGAAATACCAGCCTTAAAAAATGTGAGCGAGGGTGGGGCCTGAATTTAGAACGTATTATTTCATCAGTAGCAAAGAGACAAATACTCGGTATTACATAGGAAACCTTAACGTGGCTCCTTAGACCAAAAACATGTTCCAGAAGCAAGCCCTGGGTTAGGTAGAAGGAAATACACATGAGCTCCCCTACCACTTTCTAATTCTGAGACTGCTTATTCTGTTCCTTCTACCTAGAACACTCTTCCATACCCCTGCTGGCTTATGTGTTTATGTCTGGACTCATTATGAACATCCTTCCTCCGGGAGGTGTCCGCCCCCTGCTCTAGACCGGGCTATCGGCTCCTCCCAGGTGTTCTGTCATGTGGACACTTCCATAGTCAGGGAAATTATTATGCTGACTTAGACACTGATTATTTTTCTTTATGTGGAACTCTTTACTAGGTCAGGGACCAAGTCTGCATTGCTCACTACTGCATAGCAGGGGCCCAAGCCTGTGCCTGGCACATAGTGGGTCTTCAGTAAATATTTGTTCAAAAGTAACTAGTTTCCAGGAAATACCGCCAGGTCAAGTGAGCCCCCTATGTGGTGTGTGAAATTATTTTGTTGCCTCCATATACACTATCCGGCAAGCTGTTCCAGAATTCATGGAACAGAAAGGCCGATGACCTAATTATAATGCTAAAATACGTGGTATAGGGAATCAATTTAAAATGCAGTGAGAAGCAAGGGGAAAGAGGAGAGTTGGTTAACAGACTTAGGATAAAGCGTAGGAGTGGACCACACTACCTGAAACCTGGGTCACACAATAGATGATGGTTCTCTTGTTTTCCCTCCCTTCCTCCCTCCACCCTTCCTCCCTCCCTCCCTCCCTCCTCCTTTCCCCCTGTCCATTCTCCACCTCCTCTTTTTCTGCCATAGCAGCTTTCCCTGCTGACGAGAGGTGAGGTTTGAGGCAAACAGACGCCCAGGTAGAAGGTATGTGGGACCACCTCACACTGGCTATATCTGGCAGTTGCTGGACAATGACTCCTGACCACCTCTGGAACCCTGCATGATCTCCTGAGCAGTCACAGCTTTTGCCTGAGTATTTTGGGTGGCAGGTAGACAGATGGAGCCAGAAGGGGTGTCTCCAATGATTGAGCACTTCAAGGCCTCATGAGTTTTGACTGCCGGCTGGGCCTCCTGTATATTCAGAGGTTCGTGAGTACTGGTGCCCCCTGGGCTTCCCATCCCTTACCATCCAATGCAGCATGCACATGCTCACCTCTATCCGTGCCCACCTATCTCGAAGAAATTTATTCTCTCACATTTCTGAAGGCCTGAAGTCTGAAATCCAGGTCTCAGCAGGGTTGGTTCCTTTTGTCGTCTCCAGTCCATGCCTGCCTCCCGGCTTCTGGTGGTTGCTGGCAATCCTGGGTGATCCCTGGCTTGTAGGCACATTAATCTCTGTCTCCATCTTCACGAGGCCTTCTTATCTGGACACCAGCCATTGGATTTCAGGCCCATCCTAATCTACAGTGACCTTATTGTGACTCATTGTATCTGCAAATACCCTATTTCCAAAAAAAGTCCCATTCGCAGGTACTGGGTGAACGTGAATTTTGGGGGTGGGCCCTATTTAACACGGTCTAATACCTAACAGAGCTTATGGGTTTCATCCATCCTATATGTATGCTTACCTTGCACAGCAGAATGGAATATACTCGAATACTGTAAAAAATACATCTTCTACCTGGAAACAAATCTGCTATACATGGTGGTTCTGCTTCCTTCACTTGAAGGTGTCTCTTGGCTGCTGACAGTAAAGGAACAAGCTCAGGGCTCTCTCTTTGTCTCTGAGAGCAGCTCCCACGGCAGGTGCGGATGTGGGGCTGCGGGCTCACTGTCACGAGGAAAAGCCTGCGCTCTCCCCGGGATCTGCCTCTGGTGCGGGGTTGGCTGTGCCGATCTCACTGCAGTGAGGGGCACGGGCCTGCTGTCGGGGAGCCCAGCTGTGGCTCTGCTTCCCAGAGCTCACTGCATCTCTACGACAGGCCAGGTCCCCCAGCGCCGAGCTGCTCCTGGTGAAGACCTGAGCCAGGGCTTCAGATCTCTCGAAGGATGCAGAGCAAATTTTCCCTATGTGGTGTCTTGCCTTTGGAAAGTAAATACTGCCCAGCATTTGTCAGAGTCTACTAAAATTAGAGGAGAGAAAAGGGCTTATTTCTCGGTGTCTAAAAATAGGGCTATTTAACTATATACACAGAAGTAGATGTGAAATTACATAAGACAATCATGATTTGTAGAAGCCTCTTGTAGGACAGCATTCCTTCCTATGACCCCACCGTACCAGGTACATACCTCCCGAGTAGCATTTCTTGTGTTCACCGCAGAGACTATGAACTCTGTGGGGCTGGGTAGACTTTTTACTTCTCTTTACTTGGCACATTGCCTGGTATTATCTGCAAACTGTCAGTAAATGTTTGTTGAATAACTGACCAGTTGAATTACTTGGTGAATTTTTCATACTTATAAATGAAGCTATCTGATCATCCACATGATTTACCCAAATGAGGGACTTCTGTTCTCATTTAGGTTCAGTAATATTAAGCGTTCGTTTTTGTTCTCTCCCATCTAGTGATGGATGACATCTTGCTTCACTGATTTTCTACATAACCTCTGGGTGACCCTAAATGAGACCTTACCTATCTGGTACTTTATCTGGTCAAAATTCCTTGCATGGTTATCATTCCTAGTTCTCTTGACTCACAGGTGGCTTAACTGACAGAGTAGGGATTTAATCCCTGAACTCAATCTCTCTAGATTCCTAATCATTTGACTCTGCTGGGCCTGACTTCCTTCCAGGTCCCAGGTACAAGCTTCTGTAACCATTCCTTGCCCTTGGGAGCTCATGGGAGAGTTTCACAGACCCCCTGCCAGATACGGGGGTTTTCAGCTCTGGGGAGGGCCTGTATATATTGGTGGACGTGCTGTCACTTGAGGCTCAGCAGAGGAGAGCTGGAAGCTAACGAAGCCTCTGCTGAGACCTCAACGCATGGCCATAGAGTCTTCTCATCTGGACACAGTGCCCACTCTTTCAGCCATGTTGAAAGATCATTATGGGGAGAAACACAAAGCCCATTAATTCCCATAGAGCTGCCAGAGTGTAATTTGAAGCCAGGCCCAGCGTATCAGTGAGAGGGTAATACCTGAATGGCAGAAAATCAAAGGAAATGCAGGCCAATGATGGCATCATCTCCCGAGTACGAAATGTAGGCCATCGGCTTCAAAAGCCCTGCAGGCTGCCTGAGTGCAGGGGCAGATGGGGTCAGCTTCTTCCTTGGGTGAAATTTCTACCTGGCCAAGATGAGACCCCATGGGAAGGGAATTTGCACTTTTGGTCGGGGGTGTCCCTACTGTCATGGGTACTGCCAGAGGTAAGGAGAGGGCATGCTATAGGCAGCACAGCTCAGTCGTCTGGGTCCAGTTCACCCTGAGCATTCCCCAGGCCCACATGTTTGATGTGCCTTCTCTCGCTCAGTGCCTCCAGTGATATCAAGATCATCAGAATTTTTCTGAAGAAACCGAGACTTCCAGAAGATCTTAAGATTGTACAGCTCCTAAGCAGCAGAGTTGAGATGGAAAGACGGCCCGAGAACCAGGCAGGGGGCTGCATGAGATGGTTCGTCCCTGCTCCGGAGGACATGGCCTCAGCGCCAGTGACTGGCTTTACGTCCATAACTTCTGAAGCAACTCTTCAACCTTACTTCTGGTTCTTCCAACGGGGAGACTGGCATCCTCACATCTTGTTTTTGCCCCCACACAAATATTTATTATCGAATATGTGCAAGTATATTTTCAAAGAGCTAAAGGCATGACACTCATAAAAATACAGAATGAACACGAGCCAAAAATGCATTCGACTGAGAGAGCTAGCATGAAAGCAAAGTTGGTTCCAGAAGCATTTGGAAGAACTAGATATTTATAGGCATTTGGGAGGAAAAAAGGAATGAAAATTCGTGGATTAGGTATAAAACCAGTAAATGCCCCATGGAACCATAAAATCATGACCCCAGTGTCATCTTCTAGACCTATCTGTAAAGTAGATATTTACTAGGCTCTGTTTCCATATATCATGGAACCTACAGTAGTGGCCGATTCTGATCAAATAGTTAATGGCAAAACCAAATGCAAATAAATTCCATTCCATCGGTGGATGCCCAAAGTTTGGTGCACATTAGAATCATTTGGGGGAGATTTTGTAAATCTTGATGCCCAAGGTCATACCTGCATCATTTCATCTTATTGTACACAATTACCCCAAACACAATGGCTTAAGGCAACATGACTTTATTCTTTTACAATTTTGGAAGTCAGTAGGGAGGAGTCAAGAAGGCGGAGAAGTAGCAGCTGAGACTACTTCAGGTAGCGGGAGATCAGCTAGATAGCTTATCTAAAGATTGCAAACACCTACAAATCCAACGGGAGATCGAAGAGAAGAAGAACAGCAATTCTAGAAACAGAAAATCAACCACTTTCTGAGGGTAGGACTGGCGGAGAAGTGAATCCAAAGCGATGGGAAGATAGACCGCGGGGGGAGGGGCCGGCTCCCGGCAAGCGGCAGAGCAACAGAGCACAAAATCAGGATTTTTAAAAGTCTGTTCTGCTGAGGGACATCGCTCCAGACGCTTAACCGGGGTGAAGCCCACGCGGGGTCAGCGTGGCCTCAGGTCCCACAGGGTCACAGAAGGATCGGGGTGTCTGAGTGTCGCAGAGCTCGCAGGTATTAGAACGGGGAAGCCGGCTACAGAGACGGAGCCGAGGAGTGAGCTCTCAGCTCGGGGTTACCTTGAACCGGTCGCAGGCTCGGTGAGCTCGGAGCGCGGCCAGAGGCCAGGGTGGCGGAGTAATTGGGCGCTGTTCTCTGAGGGTGCACTGAGGAGTGGGGCCCCAGACTCTCGGCTCCTCCGGGCCGGAGACTGGGAGGCCGCCATCTTCATTCCCGTCCTCCGGACTCTACGGAAAGCGCTCAGGGAACAAAAGCTCCCGAAAGCAAACCCGAGCGGATTACTCAGCCCGGCCCCTGGTAAGGGCGGTGCGACTCCGCCTGGGGCAAAGACACTTGAGAATCACTACAACAGGCCCCTCCCCCAGAAGATCAACAAGAAACCCAGCCAGGACCAAGTTCACCTACCAAGGAGTGCAGTTTCAATACCAAGGAGAGCAGCGGAATTCCAGAGGAGGAGAAACCAAAGCATGGAACTCATGGCTTTCTCCCCATGATTCTTTAGCCTTGCAGTTAATTTTTTTTTCTTTTTCAATTTTTTTTTCTCTTCTTCTGCTAATTTTTTTTAACTTTTACCCTTTTCCTTTTTTAACGTTTTTTAACTAGTTTATCTAATATATATATTTTTCCTTTTTATATTTTTTCTTTATTGGTTTTCTTTTTTTAATTGTTTCTTTTTTTTTTTTTTTTCTTTCTGAACCTCTTTTTATCCCCTTTCTCCCCCCCTCACGAATTGGGATCTCTTCTGATTTGGCTAAAGCATATTTTCCTGGGGTTGTTGCCACCCTTTTAGTATTTTACTTGTTCCTTCATATACTCTTATCTGGACAAAATGACAAGGCGGAAAAATTCAAGACAAAAAAAAGAACAAGAGGCAGTACCAAAGGCTAGGGACCTAATCAATACAGACATTGGTAATATGTCAGATCTAGAGTTCAGAATGACGATTCTCAAGGTTCTAGCCGGGCTCGAAAAAGGCATGGAAGATATTAGAGAAACCCTCTCGGGAGAGATAAAAGCCCTTTCTGGAGAAATAAAAGAACTAAAATCTAACAAAGTTGAAATAAAAAAAGGTATTAATGAGGTGCAATAAATAATGGAGGCTCTCACTGCTAGGATAAATGAGGCAGAAGAAAGAATTAGCGATATAGAAGACCAAATGACAGAGAATAAAGAAGCTGAGCAGAAGAGGGACAAACAGCTACTGGACCACGAGGGGAGAATTCGAGAGATAAGTGACACCATAAGACGAAACAGCATTAGAATAACTGGGATTCCAGAAGAAGAAGAAAGAGGGGAGCAGAAGGTATATGGGAGAGAATTATTGGAGAGAATTTCCCCAATATGGCAAAGGGAACAAGCATCAAAATCCAGGAGGTTCAGAGAACCCCCCTCAAAATCAATAAGAATAGATCCACACCCCATCACCTAATAGTAAAATTTACAAGTCTTAGTGACAAAGAGAAAATCCTGAAAGGAGCCCAGGAAAAGAAGTCTGTCACATACAATGGTAAAAACATTAGATTGGCAGCGGACTTATCCACAGAGACCTGGCAGGCCAGAAAGAACTGGCATGATATATTCAGAGCACTAAACGAGAAAAACATGCAGTCAAGAATACTATATCCAGCTAGGCTATCATTGAAAATAGAAGGAGAGATTAAAAGCTTCCAGGGCAAACAAAAACTGAAAGAATTTGCAAACACCAAACCAGCTCTACAGGAAATATTGAAAGGGGTCCTCTAAGCAAAGAGAGAGCCTAAAAGTAGTAGATCAGAAAGGAACAGACACAATATACAGTAACAGTCACCTTACAGGCAATACAATGGCACTAAATTCATATCTCTCAATAGTTACCCTGAATGTTAATGGGCTAAATGCCCCAATCAAAAGACACAGGGTATCAGAACGGATAAAAAAACAAAACCCATCAATATGTTGCCTACAAGAAACTCATTTTAGACCCAAAGACACCTCCAGATTTAAAGTGAGGGGGTGGAAAAGAATTTACCATGCTAATGGACATCAGAAGAAAGCAGGGGTGGCAATCCTTATATCAGATCAATTAGATGTTAAGCCAAAGACTATAATAAGAGATGAGGAAGGACACTATATCATACTCAAAGGGTCTGTCCAACAAGAAGATCTAACAATTTTAAATATCTATGCCCCTAACGTGGGAGCAGCCAACTATATAAACCAATTAATAACAAAATCAAAGAAACACATCCACAATCATACAATAATAGTAGGGGACTTTAACACTCCCCTCACTGAAATGGACAGATCATCCAAGCAAAAGATCAACAAGGAAATCAAGGCCTTAAATGACACACTGGACCAGATGGACATCACAGATATATTCAGAACATTTCATCCCAAAGCAACAGAATACACATTCTTCTCTAGTGCACATGGAACATTCTCCAGAATAGATCACATCCTCGGTCCTAAATCAGGTCTCAACCGGTATCAAAAGATTGGGATCATTCCCTGCATATTTTCAGACCACAATGCTCTGAAGCTAGAACTCAATCACAAGAGGAAATTTGGAAAGAACACAAATACATGGAGATTAAACAGAATCCTTCTAAAGAATGAATGGGTCAACCAGGAAATTAAAGAAGAATTGAAAAAAAATCATAGAAACAAATGATAATGAAAACACAACGGTTCAAAATCTGTAGGACACAACAAAGTTAGTCCTGAGAGGAAAATATATAGCGGTACAAGCCTTTCTCAAGAAACAAGAAAGGTCTCAGATACACTACCTAACCCTACACCTAAAGGAGCTGGAGAAAGAACAAGAAAGAAACCCTCAACCCAGCAGGAGAAGAGAAATCATAAAGATCAGAGCAGAAATCAATGAAATACAATTTTGGAAGTCAGAAGCCTCACGTGGGTTTCCAGGGCTGTGCTCCTTCTGGAGGCTCCAGGCAGAGTCTACTCTCTGCCTGCTCCAGGTTCTAGAGACCATTCATACTACTTGTCTTGTGGCTCCTTCCTCCATCTTCAAAGCCAAGAGTGGAGAATCTAACCTACTCTTCTCTCACCGCTGCTTCTGTTTGCTCTAGTCTGATCCTCCCGCCTCCCTTTGTCAGGGCATTGTGATGACATTGAGCTCACCTGGATTGTCCAGGATCCTCTCCCCAACTCAAGATCCCTCACTTAATCACACCTACAAAATCTCTTTTATCACGTAGAGTGACACATTCACAGGATCTGAGGATTGGATGGTGGGTGTCTTTGGGTGCGGACATTATTCAGCTCATCACATCACCCCCTATCATTAAATCCGAATGCCTGGGAGTAGGAGCGAGGCCTGCAGCTTTGAAGACCCACAGATATCTCCAATGTGAAGGCAAGTTTAAAAACCTCTGCCCTAAATAAGTATATAATCTTTCGGGCGACCCTGTTAAAACAATGCTCTGATAGGACATCGAGAGAACATGGTCTCAGTGTTGCTTTATTTCCAAGTTTGCAGTCATTTTTCTTAGCAAACGAACAAACATATCAAATAATTCTCAAATTAAAAAGCTCCACTTTGGTTAACATCTGCAGTCATTTTTTTTTTTTTTATTTGTTGGACCTCGGACTAGATGCTGCTCCCCACCGACTGTGTAAACTTGGCAAGCTGCTGTTGCCTTTCACCCTTCTGCAAAATGGAGCAAATGTAACTCATTTCTGTCAGAATGGTGGTGACAGCGGAGGAAGGTGTAAGCTAAGTGATTGAAATGCCATCTGTAAATCCGACGGCTCACATGCCCGTGGTCGGCTGCTGGAGGACAAGCTGGTGTCAGGTTTCCACAGCCAAGAATCATGCTCGGTAGACCACAAAAGGCTGAGGCTTGTAAATGCTGTTCAAATAACTAAAATGAAAATAACATACATGCTCCCACACCCACCTTCTATCCTTCAATTACGTCTAATAGCTGAAAGCAAAGAGAGGGGAGCTGTGAAAGTAGTTAGTGGCCACATACCTGGGAACCTTGGTGGAGCTCCAAAAACAGAGAATGTCTTGCAGTAAACCTATCATCGGTATGAGTTTACTGCATTTCACCCAGTGCTGATCGCGGAGCCTCAGGGTAAACTTTTCACAAGAACGAGAAACTGGTGCCTATTTTCAACACAAAAACCAAAGTTCATTACAGTAGCTCTTGTCTTTTAACTGAAACAAGAGGATATTCCAGAGGTTTGCAACACGCTGCAGGACATACCCAGAGGCCCTGAAAGGTTTGAAGAATGCCCCTCTGGCTTGCAGAATGGGAAGATAATACTCTTGAGGGCTGCCACAGAGGCATTTTGGAAAAAAGGAATTCTAAAATAAGATTCCTAGCTTAGATACAAAACTGGTTAATGTCCTACAGACAATGAAATCATGACCTTAAGATCATCTTCTCTGCCAAATAGAAACCTATGAAATACCATGGGACATCCCCACTTCGTGTAACATTCCCAGGTGACATCCCCATTTTTGGACTCTGTTCTGTTCATGTGGGAAGACCCTGCTCTCTTTCACTATGACTCAACCTGGCTGGCAAATTTCACTAGTCCCCTGCCACGAGACCAGACGGATAATCACCACTTGAATGAGCCATGGATCAGGTTTCCTAAGGCAGGCACTGGTTTTTAGATCTCCTTCAGACAGTAGAAGCGATTTTTCAAATGAAATCATAGGCCAATAAATCTGTGACAAAATGGAGAAGCCGTTACGTTAACAGTTGCCACCACTGTGCTTCTCAGAAAAGGACACACAGTTGATCCCAATTATCTGCCCATGGCATATTTTTCATTCCACCTACTTGCTAAAATATGTGTGTAACTAGAAAATCAATACTTGTAGTACTTTTGCTGTCATTCAGAGCCATCTGCAGAGCAGTGAAAAAAAATTAAGTTATTGGAGGTACGCGTTCCCAGCTGAGGCTGATCGAGGCAATGCTCTGCCTTTGTCTTTGGGCTCTCAAATGGTCAACAAGTTGTCCCTTTAGATGTCTACTTAGTGACACACTTTTATTTTTTTTCATTTTTGTGCTTTTCTTGGTGATTTTGCTTTACAGTAACCCCAAGCATAGTGCTGGAGTGCTGTGTATTGTCCTTAGCCCGAGAAGGCTGTGGTATGTCTCGCAGAGAAAATGTGGGGGTTACATAAATTTCATTCAGGCTCTGGTTAGGGTGCCTCGGTTCATTAGTTCATGAATGAATTAGTTCATGGCCGTGGGTTCATTAGTTCATGAATCACTAATGAATCAGCAGAATCTCTGAAAGAATGTGTCTTTAAAGAAAACTGCATGTAAAACAAAGTTATGTAGTGACTGGTTGAAGAAATGTGACCAGAGGCTTGTAAGAACCGAACCCCGTACTTCTCCGGGGAGGAGCGGCTCAGCATTCCCTAATGCAGAGCGCCCGGGGCTTTTATAGAACATAACCAGCTCCTGCGGACAGCAAGAACCAACTGTCTTTGGAAGAGTATCTGGATGATGGCTTCAGTTAGACAGGGATACTCCAGGGGCCAAGGCAGACATGTGCTCCTTCCCAGGATGGAGCAGATGAAGGAAGGAAGAGAGGAACGGAGAAGAGCCATCACTAGGGACACTCTGCAGCTCTGTCTCAGTGAAGGGCCGAGAGAGCAGAGCCCAGAGACAGGGAGCCTGAAATGAGGTTAGGAGCACGTACTGTAGACTTCTCAGATGTCTTGCCATGTTGGGTGCACTGTGACTCTCTCCTTGTGACACCCAGCTCTTTCTTAAAGTCTACTGTGCCTGCGTGTCCTTCTCATAGCTCGGGTTTTTGGGTTTCGTTTTACTCTTTTCCCCCAAAGAAATCAGGCAGTTTCCTGTCTTTGGTAAAGTGAGGCAGAACCTTGTAAGGAGGCAGGATGTCACTCAGCAGAGAGGACTGTGACACCAGAAGACCTCTAGGGGTCTGAAGACATCTTGGGGAGGATGCTGCAAAAGCGAAGTCTTGGGAATTGAGTCGGCAATTTTAGCTGACTTGCAAATGGAGGGGAGGGCCCGAGGGATCCCCGGGACACTCCTGGAGCTTCTCCGTTACGGGCAGGCCAGAATGCAGAACCTTGTCCAAATGCACTCACCCCTGGCACCCAGATTAACTCAGCAGCACAGAGCATGCCAAGGCAGGACCCGAAATCGAACAAACAAGCACAGTTCTTCCTTGGACATGCGCCTGGTACATTCCCTGACATGCCCCCCTAGGAAGCATCACTCGGGGTTGAGTGTAACCTGTCTGTTCTTGGTCCGCTTTTCACCGGGATCACAGGACTGTGCCCAGAGCATGGCCTGGGGCTGAAAACGTTCGGCGCTCCCTATGGATAAACGCAGCTGTATTTGATAGCAGCGGAGCCCAAACCCCCACTTGTCTTCATGCTTCCCTGTGGAATTCGCCTCATAATCAGGCTCCCCACTGACCTGGTTTCTTTCCTGGAGGATGGAGCTTTTAATCAAATGAAACCAGCCTCTTGAACACTCCAGCAAACTTGAGCAGGCAGTGATTTCCCGTGACTCCACGCATGCACGTGCCAGAAATGCTCTTGCCACTTAAACCCTCGCATTTCTCAGCGGTGGGCTAAGGGGAGGAAGCGCGGATGAAGAGAACTTACCCCAGTAGACGGAGGGTTCTCTGGCCGCTCCAGAGCTGGGAGGCGGGGGTGGATGGAGAGAAACAGGAAGGGGTGGCTGCTGGCTGAGGTTCCTACTTGTCTAAAGCTAAGGATTTGCTGAGCAGACTTGAGTCTTTCCTCCTGGCTCACCTGGTCTCTCTGCTTCTCCTCTGGGCTCTGGGATCCAATGACCTGGCACCTTCTTGTTCTGTTTGCTGAGCCCAGAGTGCATGCCTGCTGTTTATGCCCACATCCTAAGCATCATCTCGTTCTTTCCCTTACCAATTTTGTCAAGGTCAAGACCTAGTTTCCCCTGTTGGGCCTATGGGTAGACAAATCAAGAGATTATAAAGCTCTGTGACAAGGAAGACTTGCTACGCCTAAATGTGTTGGATGTAGGCAGGAACAGAAAAGAGGATTATTATTCCAAATGTGGTGGGAAGATGCCAGGGTCTGCGGGAAAGGCTTCTACAGATTTTTAGGGAAGTGTAGCGTCTGTGTCTTTTGATAATAGGAACTGCACAGACAGTATAGTCCACGATTAGGTCAGTTCTGTAAGATAGCCATTAGGCCACCCGTTCGACTCAGAGGGCTGTGTAATTCAGGCAGAATCATCTGACCTATAGACCTGAATAAACACGGACTGGAAGTGACCCAGAGTTTTAAGGTAGATACGTGGTCTAGTTAAAAGATTTTACAGTAAAATGTAGATGTCTCTCTCATGTCTCTTCCTTTCCACCCCAGCCCCATCTGATGGGGCGTGTGTGCGAGGGTGGAAGGAGGGTCTCCTGCAGCCCGGGTGGCCTGGTGACAGGTGAAATCACCTCCTCATCTGGAGGGAAAGAGTGGGCTGGGAGCCCAGGCTCAGTGCAGCTACAGGCAGGGAGCCCATCACCTTGTGGCCAAGGAGACTCGGTTTTCATGGACGTCAGATCCTACCTGGTTGAGTGGGTACCGGACAAGGTAGATGAAGGCACCCAAGGGATTCTTCACTGTTTTCTATCAAACTCACTTCGGTTTTCATCACAGCCTCTTATCTAACAAAGACGCATTAGGCACAAACTGTGGCCAAGCACTGTGTGGTCCAGGGTGGCATGTCTTCCGTGGGTCAGGCTCGCTCGCTCACTCGGATGCCTGTGTGTGGACAGCGCCAGGTTCATTGAACAGAGTGGTGGTCTTTGGTATCTTGGTCTGAAGTTAAGGGATGTCTTCTCCGACTTGGTCAGGACACCCAGAACTGCCTCTTGACAGGGAAAGGTAACTTCTCCTTCTCTGCCCATGTCTGTCAGGGAGGCAGATATCCCTTTGGTGTTAGGTCACTTTTCATCACCGTTGCTTGAACTAATGCAATTTCTAGTCTCCCCGCTGCCCATTTCTAAAGCAGCCTACGAACCACTGTTAGATTGTTCTCCCTTAACTATGGCTGGGATCATCATTCTTTTCCTGCTCAAAAAGCTCCAAATAGTTCCCACTGCCTACAGAGAGCACTAAGCACTAAGCACACTGCTTAGCCTGTCACTAGAATTCCCCACAATATGGCCAGAGCCTACTGTTTTTCCAAATGCATCTCCTCCTTCTCTCCTAAATGCACCTTCCTTGTCAGTCAGTTTTCTGTAGGATGCCTCATACACCCTTCTCCCTCTGCCTTGGCTTATAAATGGTTCCTCCAATCCTGGGATGCCTCCCACACTCCCCTCTCTCCATAAAAATCCTCCTCACTCTTCAAGAACCTGTTCTTTCTCCAAGTAATTCTTAATTCATTCAGCCCAGAGTGACATCTTTCATTGTTTTGAATTTACTGAGTCAATTATATGCATTCATTTGGTGTTCCTGGTTCTTTCCAAACTTATCCCACCAATAGGAGACTTGTGAGTAGGTGCTGGCAACTGCAGGTAGGGCCATAGCAATGGAATAGTCTCTGAATCACCCCCCTTTTCCCTTTGTAAAGGACAGGCATGGTCTGGAGTAGGAAACGAGGAGGGGTAGAAATGTTCTCAAGTAAAAGAATACCTAGCATTTACTGTAAGATAGTGGGGGTTTCCTAAATGGGCAAGGCTGTTATATTTAGCAATGGAATTCTTCTGTTTTCTGTCAAATGCGCTTTTTTTTTCTTTTTTTAAGCAAAGGGTTTAATATTCTATCCTTTATCTGTAAAGCTGGTGCCATGTCTTTGTCTCAGCCCCCTTGGGAGCATGCGTCTGCCCTGTGTTCTGGTCATGAACCTCGCTGAACCATACACGCACATTTACACAGGTGCCCCAGCAAGGTCTCGTCTTTACAGCACGGCCAGCCAACATCTGGACACCGTATTGTGGAACATGAGCTAAACTGGCTCCTCACTCCAGACTCGCGCCCACGGCCTTGACTTCATCAGTGCATTAGCTGACATAAATGAGCAAGGCAGTCACAGAGCACTGCGGAACTAATGCAGCATAAAGCCTTTATGGGTTGTGAAGGGAGATTCTGTCCTTCCTAGCACCATGGCATGAGAAAGCCTCTTGAACTGAGTTTGGAAAATCTGTAAGAGTCCCTTGATTACAAGTGTTTGGATGCCTGCTGTCTGATCCTTCATTAACTCTTGATATGACTGGGAAAAGCACTTAGTTCTTGGTGACGGTTTCCTCATCATTAAATTAAAGTTTTTAAAATTTTTTTTTTTATTTAAGTCTTTTGGATCTCCTCAAGCTCTAGAATCCTAGGTACCTGAATCAACTTTGTGTCCAAGGCTGAACTAAATGACCCCTTAAGACATCTTCCAACACTGGGACCCATGAGACTTGTCATAATTGTTCCTGCAGAAAGAACATGCATTTGTGGAAATCACTTTTCATTTTTCTGTGCTTAAAGCTTTATGCTTGCTTGGCTATTTAATCTGAAATTGCATGTAATAGTTTTTCAGAATTGCTGGCTCTCTTGGTATCAATTGAGATTCTTGACTGTGAGCAACAGAAATCAAGTCTGCTTAACTTAATATGAAAAAGAATCCGTCGGAAGATTCTTCGAGATTTCATAGATTCGGCTCTATGAACTGAGGACCAGGATGACAAAAAGGGCATGTAATGGAGAAGGTGACTCCGTTTTCCATGTTTGACTACTGCCAGCTTTTCGATCTCCACCCTGCTTCCCTACATCTGGGCAACCCAGTTAAGAAGACCCGTGGATGTTCCATGTTTCTGTTGGCAGCCAAGAATCTCAATTAGCGCAGCCTCAGCCTCTGGCCCAGTGCAGAGCCCCAACCCAGCTCCACCCCCTTCCCACCCCAAAGCCTCAAGCTCTAGGAGTAAGCTTTCCCTTCCTGGGAATCCCAGCTTATTGTGAATACTACATACATTTTGTTCATATTCACTGATGCGTGTACTGTGTCATCTCTTTTGACATACAAAGAACTTCCTGGGTGGGAGATTATGCTCACCTCCTGTAGACTGACTGACACAGGGGAGCTGGACAAATGGACCAGAATCCAGGATAAGCCACAGGACTCCAGCTGAGCACAGGAATAATTTACAAACTGACCGTGAGTCTTGGTGTCATGTCCCTTAGGTTCAAAACTCTGGGTGAAAGAATTATATTGTCTGAGCCTAGCCACATGCCATCCTGGCTGCCTGGGACAGGAGGGACTCTTTTCCTTTCCTAGTTACGGACAAACAGATTTAAAGCTTCTCGGCAGGAGACATGGTAAAATGAAATGGAATAACTTCCCAATTCAAAACTCAAAGATGGAAATTCTTTGGTTTTGAGACTGAACAGGTCTTTATAAATAAATTTGAAAAACTTGCAGCGTTCATGTATTTACAAACCATTTTTTAAAAATATTGAGATAAAATTCATATAACATAAAATTCACCATTTGAACTATTTTAAAGCATGTAATTCAGTGTGTGTGTGTGTGTGTTTTAGCACATTCACAATGTTGTGCAACCACTGGCATTATCTAATTCCAGTTTTTATCACTTGAAAAAGAAATCCTTTACTCATGAAGCAGTCACTCCCCATTCCCCCCTCCTCCCATCCCCTGGCAATCACTCATCTGCTTTCTGTCTGCAGGTTTGCCTATTCTGGATACTTCGTATCAATGGGATCATGTAGTATGTGGTTTTTTGTGTCTGGCGTCTTTCACCTGGCACAGAGTTTTCCAAGGTTCATCCCTCCTGCAGCATGCAACAGTATTTCATTCCTTTTTATGGCTGAATAATATTTCATCGTATGAATATGTCACACCTTGTTGATTCATTCATCGGTTGACTGGCATTTGGGTGGTTTCCACTTTTTGGCTATTATAAATAATGTTGCTAGGACTATTTCTGTACAAGTTGTTATGTGAACATATATCTTCAGTCCTGTTGAGCAGATATAGTTAGGAGGAGAATTTCTGTGTTTTATGGTCACCTCATGTTTAATTTTTTTTTAAGATTTTATTTATTTATTTGACAGAGAGACAGTGAGAGAGAGCGTGAGAGAGATCATGAGAGAGGAGAAGGTCAGAGGGAGAAGCAGACTCCCCATGGAGCAGGGAGCCCGATGTGGGACTCGATCCCAGCACTCTGGGATCATGACCTGAGCTGAAGGCAGTCACCTAACCAACTGAGCCACCTAGGCACCCCATGTTTAATTTTTTGAGGAGCTGCCAAAGTTATCCACAGTGGCTGCTTCATTTTACCTTTCTGCCAACATAGTGTGAGGTTTCTGATTTCTTCACATCCTCACCACTACCTGTTACTGTCCATGGTTTGATTATAACCGTCATAGTGGGTAAAATGGTACCTACCTCACTGTGGCTTTGATTTGCGTTTCCCTCATGGCCGAATGCTGTTGAGCATCTTTTCATGTGCTCATTGGCCATTTGTATATCTTCTTTGGAGAAATGACTATTCAAGTCCTTTGTCCATTTTCACATTGTTGTCTTTTTTGTTGCTGAGTGGTAGTAATTCTTTAAATAGTCTTATAAATATCCTTTTCAGACAAATGACTTGCAAGTATAGTCTCCCTTTCTGTAGACTGTCTTTTCTCATTTCTCCATATCCTCTGAAGCATAACAGTTTTTAATTTTGACGAAGCACAATGTATCTATTGTCTCTTTTGCTATTTGTGCTTTCAGTGTATTATCTAATTGTAGGATCTAAATCATGAACCTTTACTCCTATGTTCTCCTCAGAATACAGACACTAACACGTTCTAAGAGGCTAACCTACCCAATCTAGGATGCAAATAAAGAGGTGATTGCTCCAGTTTCACATCATCTAATATATTTCAAATAACTTTAAGTTGTTGAAGAAAACATTGTATATTAGAGCACTTTATCAAAAAAAATTTCCTTTGTGAAATAAAACATAAACTTCTGTTTTGGAAAATTTACCCATAATCATGACTCAAACAAAATTATTTTCATTTCTTTGTGTTTCCTTATAATCTTTGGCCACAAGTATTCATATTTTTATAAATTATAATCATCTCATGTGTATTTTCCTTCTGTTTTCTAGACTTGGTGTTATGAGGGGCACCTGGGTGGCTCAGTCAGTTGAGTGTCTACGTTTGAACACTTTCCATGCTTAACACCTTTAGTTTTCTTATATGCTTTATTAAAAACAGTATTAAAAATGTTTTCCTGACTATTAAACTAATATTTGTTGAATGTAGGAAAGCATGAAAAAGAGAAGTCATCCATAACCCCACCAGTCAGACAGAACCAAGTTAAATATCTCAGGAAATTGGAGTACTCTTCCATCTATACTTTGAATCCTTCCTTTCCCCTACAACATGATTTGCCCATATCTTAAATGAGGTATGTTAATTTCACAGTGGTTTTTTAAATTTAGCTCCAAAATTACTATGACAAAATGAGAGTAGGGTGGGTACCCAAATCTGAGTGTCTAGCAAGGACTGGGCCAGAGTTCACAGTGCCACCCACAGCATCTGAGTCAAGCTGTGACAGTGGATCGTCCTGACTGGGAAAGCCCAAACTGCTGACAGCCTTGATAATGACATGCTTCCATGCTTTTCATGTCTGTATTCTGCACCCCTGTAGATAAAGAGAGAGAGTACCATCTGCAGCTTAGCAGAATGTCCAGTTTTTCTGTCGATGGTTTACTTTTTTTTTTAACATTGACTTATTTTTCACCAGTTGCAATTGCTAAGATTAAAAGTAGATTAACGAGTGACTTAACATTTGCAGTTTGCCATTAAGTGTCTTTCATTTGATGACTAAATATTTCCATAGATAATGGTTGCAGTGAATTCAAAAGATGATTAATACTTTAAAGATTTAATCAGTGTTAACAGCGATTTGACATACAGTTGATGCCTATGGTTGTGTTAAATTTTATAAACCTATCCCAGTCTTATTTCATGATTGTTGAATCTAATTACATTTTTCCCCCCAAATAATTTTTCCCCCCAAATAATTTACTAGGGTCAGAGTTGCCTTGACATTTGAGGAAACATTTATCTTAAGGAACTATCCACGAACATCCCCTCTATCTCCTGGTGGACATGTTCCTCTTTCAGTGGCCACGGTATAAATTCAAGGTCTAAAGTCATATTCTCTGAAGTACTTCTCTAGGTTTTTGGGAAGGCCTCACTCTTGATGGAGGTCCATGTATTTTGGGGTTTTCTTTCACAATTATACTCATGCTCCTTTTTCCATTTATTCACAGCATTTTGGCTCCCGTTGGAGACGGAATTCACATTGGAGTCAGCATTTCTCACCCCTGGAGGTAAATGAGGTAGGTATCCCTAATAGCCTTTATAACCATAGAGCTGCTATTTCTTAGGCAATGCCCTGAGAGGCTGCATAGAGATTTCAAGTTGCTTATGTAGCTCCCCAGTTGTCTAAAGCTTTGAGACAGTCAAAGATCCTTAACAAGTACCATGTGCTGAAAACTCCCACCATCTTCTGCAACGCATAGGGGTCATTTTTAATTGGTGTCCTTACCAGCTATGTTTCTATTTTGCAAACCCTGAAGTAGTTTGGGCTGATTCCATATCACCACTTAACATTTCCAGTGGTAGAGGAGTTCATAGGTTTACCATTACCAGCTTGGGCAAGGCTCCAGCTGATCCCCACTAATGCTTAGTTTAGATAACCTTTGAAGTCCCATCATCCCTGGGAAGCTATGAATCAGTGCTGACTTCTAGTAATACTGTGGAAACTGCATGCCAATAACCTTTAGATACTATCTCAATCTTCATGATGCTGACTCATAAATTTAATAACTGTTTTAATTTATAAGAGCAAAAAAGGTACTGAAAAGATAATCATGTTGACCTAGGGAAGCCTAGCTTAGCCATCTCCAAGACTCAGCTTCCTCATCAGAAAATAGAGACACCACTAAACTCTTCCCACGTTTGTTGGGAATGTCAAATGAGACAAAGCACGGAAAGCTCTTGGGGTAGTGTTGGTTTCCCCTTTTCCCTCCCTCAAGCTCCAGGAGTGTTTGTTTTAGAAGGAGAATTTGGTCACCAAAAGAATTCATTCACTTCTTCTTTGCCTAGCTGGAGCCAACTTTGCTATACTCCTCCAAGAGTTGGCATCCCCCCATTTCCCGTCTCACCCAGAGCTACAAGAAGAGTGCAGATACTTTTTTACTTAGGGTACATTCTGACTGTGTGGCAGGGGGGCAGCAAAGCTGTCATACAATGAAAGGAACAAGCCAAATTATTCTCAGTTGAGTTCAGAGCAAATATGGTTGCAGTGGGAGTCTGCAAATAGAGACAGGAAATGGTAATATAATGGAAAACATATTTGCATAAATCCTTGTGATTTCCCTAATCTCTATGTGAGTGAAGAAAACACATGTATTCTGTTGAGAAGATCCCTGGTGCTATCTAGAACCCCTTTTCCCCTTCCTCTGCTCTTGAACAAACCTAAAAATTTTCATTACGCCTTTGTCTCGAAAGGCCTGTGGAGAGAACTAGAAAGAGACACTGGTGCTTTTAGTAACATTCAGGAAAGAGCCTGGCTTAGCTTGGAAGCTCCAAGGGTGCCAACTGTGTAGGCAAGGCCTTGGAAGAACTCTGGGTCTTCTGAGAGAAGAAATTAAATTGCCAGTGCTTTTGCTTGGCAAAAGGGGTTTCCTTTCTGCGTTTTGGCAAGGACTACTAAGGCCCTTTAGCCTTTGGCTTCATAGGGGCAACTGAGGCCTTAACTGCTTCTCATTTCCTACAAATCCAACCTGCTTGACTTGGTGAAGGTGCCCCACCACAGCAGGCCCTTGACCTTAAAATCACCACGCTCGCTCTGCCCTTCATGCAACTGAAGCTCTTCTCCAGGGGACCGGCGAACTACGGCCTCTGGGCCCAATATCACCAGCCTCCTGGTTTGGAAACCAAACTCTATTGGAACACTGCCACACCCAACTGTACAGGGCTGCTTTTCTCTAACAGGAGCAGAGTTGAGTACTCTAGGGCTACAAAGCCTGAAGTAATTACAATCTGGCCCTTTATTTTTGTTTTTCTAAAGATTTGAGAGAGAGAGAGAGAGCAAGCAAGCAAGCTCAAGAGAGGGAGTACAAGCAGGGGGAGTAGGAGAGGGAGAAGCAGGTTTCCTGCCGGGGAGGAAGCCCGATGCAGGACTCAGTCCCAGGACCCCAGGATCATGACTTGAGCTGAAGGCAGAGGCTTAATGACTGAGCCACTCAGGCGTCCCACGATCTGGCCCTTTAAAAAAATGTGTCAACCCATGCTCTGTTCACACCAGCCTGCCCGCCTTTCCCTTTAGAGACAGCGCTTTCCAGACTCTGCCCCTTTCTAGGTCTCTTTCGGGAAAGTTTTCCCCAAGTCTGTCCACGTGGCTCTCTCTTCCTTCTTTTTTCAGGCTCCCTGCAGGCGTTAGTTGCCCCAGGAAGGTCTCGGTGAAACTCAGGTTGGGCTAATCCCTCTCAAGGGATAAGGACTGTGAATGATTAGCTCCATGTTCTTGGGGCTGTGCGCGGCCCGATGGCGGCCAGGCACTCGGTCATGTCTGCTGGGTTCGTGCAGCTGGCTGTGCACTGCCACATCGCGCTGCCCCCAAGAGCACGAGAGCAGCTGCCAAGGGGGCAGGGACAGTCTGCTGAGAATCTTGACGGCAAATGCATGGGGCCTTCTCCACTGCATACCCGGCTGTGAGGCGAAACCAACCTCCAGGCCTGCGTCCCTCGCACACAAGGGAACTGAGTCAGCTGCCTCTCATAAGCCACATTCTGATCCTTGTTCTAATTGTCACGGCCTCTCAGTAAGAACCTCATGGGCTCCATGACAGCTCCAGGGCCCACTGACAGAAGTGTGCCATGTTCTGCCTGCCCGACGCCAAAGGCAATTCTCTTGGGCTTCTCCAGAACAGCTCTGATTCTGAGATCCTACAAGAGGCCGTCTGTCGTAACCTCTGTCTTCAGATTCCCACAAAGAGGCCTTCTATTTTGGGTTGGATTGCCAGGAATACGGCTACTGGGGAAAACTGATTTCATCAGGTAAATGTCTAGGTATGGATTTCTCAGTGTAAATGACTGAGCATTTGTATGTAAACATACACAAGCAGAATTTCCCAGAGCACTAAATGGTTAGAAAACTTGCCCTTAGCCGAGTCGTACTTCCCACCACAGTGTACAATTGCAAAGATTAGTTTCAGCTTTGTTTCAAAAGCTAGTTAAGAGTCTAGAAAGGGACAATAAAAAGGATAAAAATTCCTGGATTAATATAGAAAATGATCTTGGAAGAAGTTAGATATAGTGATTCACTTTGTGATTAAATCGTGATCCAATCCTGATTATACCTTGGAATTCTTGCATTATGACTAATTCAAAGTCAGCTTTTGGAGGAGCTGTATTATTTGATATGAACTAAGGTCTTGTCTTAGCAAGAAGGTGAATGTTTTCACTCCAGGTTAAAATGACTCCAGCAGGCAAGGCTTGGTTTCTCTGGTGCTGCTAACTGCCAACTATGCAGGCATTAAATGTCTGTAACGTGGCCTAACCCTGCCCTTTTGTTCCCTTCTGCTTGCTAGTTTTCTTTCTTTCCTTCTTTCTTTCTTTCTTTTCTTTTTCTTTGCCATTTCAGACACAGTGAGTGCTAAAACTAGAAGAAAATGTACATTTTGTCGAATCTAATACTATCATGTCACAGATGAAGGAAACAAGATAGAGAGGTAAGGTGACTTATCGGAGGTGCCCAGTATATTTCAGGGTTCAGACTTGGACCCAAATGCCTTGCCTCCTAAAATGGTATCCTGTTTATGTCATTATGGTCCTGCCAAAAGGTGGATAGGGGAGCTCACGAACATGAAAATGACATCAATCAGAAGAACTGGTCTGAAGCAATGGGAAAATATGTGATTCCCTAGGAGATAAATTAATTCCTTGACAGTACCTCCTGATGACCTCAAAGATGAAAGAGAGTTGGAAAAAATGTGGATTTCAATTATCCATGAAGACTAGTGTATAGTGGGTTGGTGTAAATGTGTCCCTTAACATTTGCTAGTGCTGAGTAAGCAGCCACCATCTCTGAAATGAAAGGCATTCCATAAAAAAGCATGACCACTGATAATTAAGATAATAGGACATTTTTATGTACTGACTTTAAGTTCAAGGGCTTCTGAATCATTTAAAAAAATGAAAGAAGCCAGCCTAATTTGCCCTATTGTATTTCTTAATACAGCACAGGATCAGAGAAATCCACTGACTTTCATCACTGCTCATGCTTTTTTTTTTTTTAAGTAGTACAATAATTTTAAAAATTGTTAACAATAAACATTCTCATTAGGATTTCACAGAAAGAAGCACTCCTAACAGGATTCTCCTCCAACATCTTGCATCTCTGCAAAATCATGTCATTTTCTAAAAACTCTTGATCGTCTGTGTCCTGGTTCTTAATATTTCATATTTGAACTTGACTAGTCATTGTCATTGGTGGATAATCCTTGAACCCAGCATGACAGGAGGTAATGGGGACACACTAGCAGGGATACATATGGTTTGGGGGTTGAATTTTTATCCATTGTTGAATAACCTTTGGCTTATTCAACCAGCAAAACTCTATATATTTCGTTGATAGTGGCCCTTTTATCTTCTTGCAATGCTGTGGAGCATTTTCAGTGTAATTTATAACAAAGAAATGTGCAGATAATGGCTCACACAAACTTCATAATATTTAAATCATGGCAAAAAAACTTGACCAACTGAAAGGTCAGAAGTTCGTCTTGACTATTACAACAAAAGGTGCTTTTGGCCCAGAATAAAGTTCCCTTAATTAATATTCCCTAGGATTTCAGCATACTTAACATTTCAGAGTGTACCTGAGCCTGGGGCAAAATCTCTTTTTCATCTCTGTTCTCTTCATTCCTAATTATTAGAGAGTTGTAATACTTTATTTCAAAGTCACATAAGTTATTGGTCATTGATTGGTTGCAAGGGCCATGACCTACAGACAGTCCTACACAAAGTATTTACACTAATTTCTAGTTTTGTATTTTATGATTCGTGTGATTTTGAGTAGGTCATTTTACCCACTCTTAATCAAAAAGTGAGAGGGTTGGGTTAGATTATCTCTAAATTTCCAACTAGTTGTCACAATCTCAAGGAGTATCCACTGATGTGCTCTATGTTTCTATTATAATTCTAAAATATGGGTAAATTATTAAGAGGATTTGTGTGTGTGTGTGTGTGTGTGTGTGTGTGTGTGTGTATGTATGTACAAGGGAGATGAGGGGAAATTAAATTCATTGCAGAAATATAAAGCAAAATGAATTATACAATCCATGTTGGAGATCTGAACTTGGGAAAGAATAACATAGAATTTTCTGTGTGGGTCAGTGATTGGAGAGATATTTGGAGATGTCCGAGAAAGGCTTAAAGCTTTAGGCGGCTGTCCTTAGCTGAAGGCCCATCCCAGACTCCATTTTCTTTTTTCCCCTTCTCTGTTTTTCTCCCAAGTTTGGACAGATGAAAGGGTGTGAGAGGAAGTAAGGGGTGGTAACAAGTTGGGGGCCAGAGGTGGGAGGTCACCCTCCTTCCCCCCTGCCCCCCAGGTGTAAGCAACACAGAAAGGCAAATACCACAGTGGAAAGGTCCTGGCCCTCTGAGCTATTTCAGGACATTGGCAGTGGACCCATAGGAAGGGTGGTCTGGTTTCCACAAATTCCACACAACAGACAATCTTGTATAAATATTCCATGTGGTTCCTGTCTGTATAAGAGTCACAGTGTTGATGACAGAATTGAGTGTTTTCCCTAATACAGGCAGGTGAGGAAGAGAGAGTTTTAAGATTCTTTGTCCTTTATCACACAGAAGCCTCACCTAATCCCTTTCACATGCCCGCCTCGAACATCCAAACCAGCTGAACAAATATATCCTCTCTCCTATACAACCTACCCAAACAACACAAAACAGGACATCCAAGACCATGGCCAAGAAGAGACTATCCCAGGACCCTCTTTGTCCCCACTTGGGAATTCAACACACTCTCAGAGCAAGACGTGAGGTCTCTTTCCCCTTCTAGGTCCCACTGACTTCGAATGGGATTCCTGGTTAACATGTTCATTTTATTAAATGTCATTAAACAAACAATCTAAACTAGACCCATGTATTTTTACCCACAGCCAGTACGAAACAGTATGACTCCTGCCTCTGATTTATCTCAAAAAAAAGAGGAAAACCAGGAAAATTTGGCTTAATTTGTGGCAGAATGATTTTGATTGGACAGGAAAAAGAACTTCCTGTATGAAAGAGTAATTAGAAACTGAAATAGCTCACTGAAGCCGGTCAGTCCTTTTTCTTTCCCTGGAGATGATTAAGCAAAGACTCATCCACCCACTTCTTTGCCTGGAAACAAGTCATTCTACCAGAATCTATGGGTTAGCACCCATGTTGCTGGGCCCACAGCTGTCCCCACAGTAGGAGCTGTGCTTGACCATTGCGCAGAACCACAGAACCACACACTGGGGGCTGTTTCTTTCTTTTTTTTTTTTTTAGTTTTTTAAAAAATTAACATATAATGTATTATTAGCCCCAGGGGTACAGGTCTGTGAATCGCCAGGTTTACATACTTCACAGCACTCACCATAGCACATACCTTCCCCAATGTCCATAACCCAACCTCTCTCTCCCTACCCTCCTTCTCCAGCAACCCTCAGTTTTTTTTTGTGAGATTAAGAGTCACTTATGGTTTGTCTCCCTCCCACTCCCATCTTGTTTCATTTATTCTTTTCCTACCCCCAAGCTCCCCACCTTGCCTCTCAACTTCCTTAAATCAGGGAGATCATAAGATAATTGTCTTTCTCTGATTGACTTATTTCGCTAAGCTTAATACTCTCTAGTTCCATCCATGTTGTCGCAAATGGCAAGATTTCATTTCTTTTGATGGCTGCATAGTATTCCATTGTGTATATATACCACATCTTCTTTATCCATTCATCTGTTGATGGACATCTAGGTTCTTTCCATAGTTTGGCTATTGTGGACATCGCTGCTATAAACATTCGGGTGCACGTGCCCCTTCAGATCACTACGTTTGTATCTTTAGGGTAAATACCCAGCAGTGCAATTGCTGGGTCATAGGGTAGTTCTATTTTCAACTTTTTGAGGAACCTCCATGCTGTTTTCCAGAGTGGTTGCACCAGCTTGCATTCTGGGGGCTGTCTTTCAATACAAGAAGTAGGGAATAAAAGAGTAGGATATGAGAGATACTTTTTTCCCTCTGGAGTCTTGCTCAGCTTAGAAAGAACTGAATCCACTGAGCAACACCATATTTATTTGTATTAACTGATTAGTTGACAATCAACTGTGCAGTTAGATAAGGCACAGGAAACAAAGGCAACACCGAATATGAAATGGATCCTCCCTACCTTCAAGAATCTTGTAAAACAAAACCAATAGTAAAAAGCAGCATATGTGTGGAGGAAAGGATTAGATCTAAACTGAAGGAAAGGGCTTTACAGATGCAGGGGGGATGGAAGGAGGGAGGTGGTGAGGAGGAAACACTCTGTCACACCTCTTAGGGCATGCTTCAGGAGGACCATAACATAGACATGGAACCTCCCCACCCTCCATCTTCTTTGCTTGCTTTTGGCTCTGGTAGAAGGGAAATGCTTAGTTTTCCATATAGGAAAAACAGCTAAATTCTTTCCATCTTTAGATCCAAACTATATGGTCAACTCTTTGTCTCTGTCTCTCTCTCTCTCTTTCTCCAAATCAGAAAAATTGGAGCTGACAGTTTTATGAATTTCCTGGGTTCCTTAAGGGCCATGGGCTAGCAAGAATTCCAGTGAAAGTGATGATCAGAGTAGTAACAGTTGGTAGACGAGCTTCAACCAAACAAAACACTTTGGGAAGGGCATTGTCTAGTCAGGATGGAAGCCAGTCATGAGCGCACTTGGTTGTGAATAAACCTTGAACTTCTGCTCCTGGGTCTTCATTGCGATGAGAACGCAACAGGTCCTGCTTTTCTCAAATACCTAGGTCTGCACTGCATATGTTATTGAACTGAATCCTGATTTTCCCCCCATCAGAGATGTATGCCAATCAGAAATTTGGTTGTGAATTTCCATTAACTTGATGCCCTCTCCCTAATCCTACTCCATTGTTGTGGGTTTCCAGGCTTCAGGAAAGTTGACTTATGAGTTTTTTTTTTTTTTTAATAAGGCCTTCCATTTTATTTACCATGAAAAAAATAATCTGACTCCATCTGAGTCCATTTGACAAACACCCCCCAAGGGTGTATATCACCGAAGAACTCGGTGATATTCGTACAGGATGCTCTGGCCATTTGGTATATTCAGATTCTCTCTAGCAAAGAAGGCCTCATCCCTTTGCACTACCCCCTTCTGAGTGTAAGGCCCCTGAATGAGCCGCACAGAAGCGCAGAACTTGTTTGCCAAAACATTTCCATGGTGCCAGACAGGCTGTGTGAACATGGAGTGTGGTGCTCTATTCTGTTCTGCCATGATTTTCTTTGTCTGGACCCGGCTGGCTGCCTGAAGGAGGGTCCAAGAAGGTCGCTTGTCTTTTTTATAACTACAACCCATGGGGAACGTTTGAGACAGCCCTTGTCATTTGGTTGCCTTGAACAATGAACATCACACCGTTGACTGATGGTCTTTGTCTTTGTGTCTCTCTTTCTGTAGGATAATTTCCAAGTGCAAGCTTAGCGGTAACTGTAATGCATCTCTTCTCTTTATCAGTACACTTGCCAGAAGAGAAAGGCAATTTGTGTCTTCCACATCAGACATAAACAACCTACAACTGATTTCATTTATGATCTGGGTTAAGTGGAATGTCTTACTATATTGTTGATTTAATAACCTTGCTGTACTTTGCAAACTCAGTCAACCACAGCTAATTCCTACCCAAGAGAACAGTTTCCCTAAAGTACCCGTTGATATGCATACACTATATACATAATTTGACTCTGTTCAATTGAATATAATACATGCATACATTCATTTGTGCCAATCTAATCTCCATGTGGCTTTTAAAGTCTGACCTTGCCATTCACTTTTTGTGTTAAATTATAGTCATATTTATTCTATTGGGTATTAGACCTAAGGACTGTGACTTTTCTATTATGAGGCTGCAAGAAGGAGGTATTTGATAATAGAAAACAGAATCATACCCTTAAAGTTCACTGTGATAACGAAATCCAAAACAATACCCTAAAAGGTCAAAGCAATTTCTATTTTGCAGACTTAAAATAACAACTATTTAAGCTTTAGAAATGTTTAGCTAACAGACAAAGGCAGCCTTAAAACAACATAAAAGAAGTTATGTAAAATTTCCATTACATTTTACAGATTGTCTTTAAATGGAGTTAAAGCATATACTTCTTTAGTATTAGATACCTACTAACAAGATGCCATTGTACTTACAAAAATGTGTACTGTGATTTGTTTATAAAAGCATTGATGAGAACTTTAAAGTGTATCTGATGATTCCTGGTTTTAGCAGCTGAAACACTTGCTTCATGTCCTCTAGGATGTGTCCTTTCTTGTATCTCACTAGGACTTTTCACAAGGGGTCACAAAGAATGTTGTAACAATATCTGTTGGCAAATATGGCCCTTGTCTAATATTCCATGGAGAAGGTAAACTAGTTCCTTTTCCAAAGGTACTTGGAATGGCAGAGCTAGAAGGCATAAGATTTTTCACTACAGAGTTTAAGTGCTTGGATGGGCTGACTTATTTCCAAACAGATTTGTTTCTATTGTTATGATGACTTTAGTACTGTTTTTCATTAAAAAAATTTTTTTTAAAAGAACAAAACCAGGGGCACGTGGGTGGCTCAGTGGGTTAAGCCTCTGCCTTTAGCTCAGGTCATGATCTCAGGGTCCTGGGATTGAGCCCTACATCCGGATCCCTGCTAAGTAGAGAGCCTACTTCATCCTCTCTTTCTGCCTGCCTCTCTGCCTACTTGTGATCACACTCTCTGTGAAATAAATAAATAAAACCTTTAAAAAAAAAAAAGAACAAAACCAAAGAGCTTCATTTCTATTTTGTGTCATCCACTCAATTCTATTGCCATGTCTTCTCCTGACAAATGCTGTGCATGATGTGAAGAGGAGTAAGCAGCTTCTACTTTTTTCTGTGTGTGTGTGTGTGTGTGTGTGTGTGTGTGTGTAGGGTGGCCTCATTTGTCCCCAACACTTCATTCTGTGTTCTTCCAAATCTTCTACTGAACTTGTAGAGCTAGAACAGATTTTACAAAGAAGATGCTACCTTACAATCAGAACTTACGACCTTTATATCATTTATGATAAATATTGCCAGACTCCAAGCAAGACTATGGTTATTTGGTCATGATGGACAATAGCAGCCTTTAACTGCAAACATATGTGTGAAGATATGAGACTAGATCATGTGGAGAAACAGTGCAGTTTCCCTCACTTCCCACCACTTCTTATGGCTCGGTTTGCGCAGGAAGACTGGCTGGGATGATGAAGGGGATTTTTGAGTGGGAGTAATTGGCCTTCCTAAATGTTTTAGAATTTTCTTAAAATTTATATAAATTGTTATTCCAGCAGTAGAATAGGAGTGCACATGACACTTCACAATATAATGGAGAGAAAGTGTTATGCCACTTTTTGGTTCAAATTTTGTAAAAAAATTACCATAACGATATATAGGTTATAGCATGAATTTACAGAATTTTGCTAGTAAATGGGTATAAATGTTCATGCGTTAAATAAAACTTATTTTAGTAAAGAATAAGGCTGACTTAGAGCAGTCCATTGTGGGATAATGAGAGTCTGAACTAAGGACAAAGCAGGAGATAATGACAAGATATTGTAAAGGAATCTCCTGGACGCGGCAACAAAGAGGACTTTGCAGGGAAGAAGGAAGAAGGAGGGAAGACTATAAAGTCAGTACTGAGTTTTAAAGTCTGTGTGACTCGAAGAAAACCCGAGTTCATGTAGTTTTGTGAGGAAAATCTATGAGTATGGTTTAGACATATTGAATTTGGCATAATGGGATGAAGGGAAAACCCTGACAGGCGGGGAGAATTGCACACCAAACCTGGCACCAGATATTTATTAGATATGAAGAACTGATAGGTCATTTCTTGATGGAACTGAACTCTGAGGACATCAGGGCATGGAGTATACCTACAGCAAGCCCTCAGTGGGGGACAGATACCACATAGCACCTGCTCCACACACACACACACACACACACACACACACTTCTGTTCCAAATACTAAAGAGCTATTATATTCATTATGCTTGGTTCTGCCTATCTCCATTCATGACAGCATGGGACAGTACTTGATGACATTCCTGGCAATTTAAGAATTCCTGATGGCTTCCCCGAGGCCATTAGAAGTCATCCCACTGCCCCCTGTAGCCTCTAGTTCCTTCCACCTTCTAGAAAGTCTTTGAAGCTTCCTCTGCCTGGTTTATTTTTAGGTTCCCATACTGGTATCCACTGATGCCTGAACTTGACTAAATTCCATTTCCAAAGGCCCTGCGTTGTAGACATTGACCTGGTCATAGTGGGGAGTCATGCGGCTGTCTGCTCCAGGCCAGCCCCTCTGAATTCAGCATTGAGATGGAAGGCCTGGGGAAGGGGCTGTGGGGGAAGGGGTGGAGCTTGCAGCCCTTGATGGGGATGACAAACCTGTGCTGGTAGCACTTAGAGTGATCTGTAATTAGTCTGACATATGCAAGAATGTCCTCCCCTGACCAGACTGTGTCTGTGAAATCATAGAGCTCTAAGGTCAAAGAGAGCTCAGGAAGCACATTCTAGCTGGTGCAGCGTCGTAAGGCAGAAGGCAGTGCCAGACGTCTGTGACCAGCAGATCTGAGGTGGAAAAGGGCTTCAGAATAGCTCTGGGAACCCTTAAAGCCCACAAAGAAACTTCTTCTTCTTCTTCTTTTTTAAAAAATCTAGTCAAATTGCAAAGATTCTAAACAATGAGTCTTCTTTTGTAACATCTCAATAGTCACATGAATATATCAGATATGATATCCTCCAGGCTGAAGGACATTTGCCTCATTATTTTTTAAAAAAATGCCATGTAGGCTGAATATTTCCTCTTCTTTGCTATTATCAGCACATGGGAATTTAAACTTTCTCCCTGTCCCTCATTTAACAAATGATAATGTATATAAGGAGTAGAAGAGATAAATAAGTACAGAGTCTCAAAGAATAGTTTTAAGGACTCTTGTTGTGTTTATTAACAAAGAGAGGCTGTTTCTTTTTTTTTTTCTTGAAAAAAAATTTTTTTTTTGAGGCTGTTTCTTTATACCTTGATGTGGGCAGTACATTTCCATTGAGGTCCGAAGTTTTTTTAAATATAAAATACAACTGGACGTATTCCTCTTCCCTTCCCTTTCCTTCCATTCTTGAATGATTTGGTCTCAAAGCCATTAAGTTACGTGTCAATGCAGAGGGACAAAAGGGGCAAGTAGCTCAGAATGCTGTGTCAAAGCTCAGCTAGAGAAAAGGGTCACCCCATACTGAGATGGAGACTAATCAGGTTGAGGAGGGCAGTCAGGTGGGGATGGATGGCCCAGCATCAGAAGTTAAAGCACAAGAAGGGGGAGAAGGGCATCCCCAAGGGCAAAGAATAGTGTGTCAGGAATAGTGTGTCAGGGCCCAAGGACGGAGAGGAAGCCGCCTGCGGTTATTGGAGAGGATTTGGTAGCAGTGATGGAAGTCATGTACATACAGGGAGGTTGATCACATATATAAATATTAAGAATAATGGGAGTCCATTTTCTCACTGCTGGAGAAGGGCAATATAAATATAGAAAGAAAAACAAAATGAACCTTGGGGTATTGTATTTGAATGAGAGTGATCAAGATGAGCTTACAATTTTCAACATATAAGATAGATGTAGAAATAAACATAGAGGTAATTGTATGTGTATAAATGTATGCTTCCTAGTTCTGTCCATCAGGATGACCTGAGAACATGATACCCCAATGGCAACAAGCACCCCTAGTACCCAAAACTTGGCTTCTAGATACCGTTTTTCACTAAAATAAGCAAGAGCTGATTCCAAGACCAAGAGAGGACAAATAAAAATTTAGTCTGAAATATCTTGTGCCAGAAAGCAAGGAAATGTTCAAACAGTAACTGGGCATTAGAAGGACACATAAGCAGCTTGAATTGGCTCCCACAGGCCACATCAGAGACTTTTTGAACATTCAAATAAATAGTAATATAACAGGTTATAACAAATTGAATAAAGTAAGAAACAATGAGCTCCTGCTGATATAAACAAATGAATGAATACTTTGAGAATCTAAAGAGGAACAGAATATTTACATAGTTTCAAAGTACTTCCCTCTCCCAATACTAAGTACAAAGGGGAGGAGAGTTACTTTACTGTGGAGAAACCTGGCAGACCCAACAGAATAAATGTCATGTTAGTAGCAGGACAAATTGAAAGTGTGTGCTACCTGATAGAATGAAATGAGATTACTTCTGTAATATTCCTGCCAAAAATGCATAACAGGAATCTCATCATGAGGAAATCTCACACAAACCAAAACTGAAGGAGATTCTACCAAATAATGGCATGTAATCCAAGTGTCAAGGTCATGAAAATCAAGGAGAGACTGAAGGAAACAAAGAAGCAGGACAACTAAATGTCTGGTGTGATTCAGAACTGGATCCCTTCTCTGCAAAGGACATTATTGGGACAGTTGGAGAAACTTGAGGAGAGTCTAAAGATTAGACGGTAGTTTTGTATCAAGGTTAATTTCCTGAATTGGGTTATGTATTCTAGTTACATAGGAGGATCTCTTTGTCTGCAGAAAGAGACACTAAACTACCTGGAGATGATTTAGCACAAAGTCAGCAATTTTCCCTCAAATGGTTCAGGAAAAAACGTCTTTGTACTATATTTCTAACTTTTATATAAACAAGTTTTTCAAACAGCAATAACAAGAAGAGACTGGAGAGCTAGCTCAGCCAGAGAAAGTTGTCTAATGCTTATGTATGACGCATACACATACACACATGGGGATTGGGGGTGGGGGAGAGAGAGAGAGAGAGAGATTCATTAATTGCAATCACTTCGATTTCTGTGCTACTGGGAGCACTTAAAAGCCATTTAATTACAAAATTCAGCCTTGGATCTTAAGGGAGCCAGTGATTTCTATGCACCTGCTTTGCTAAATGTCTTTAGAGAAATGAAAGTCCATGTTAACATCTTTATTTTCTTTGCTTTTTTCTTTGACTTTAACTCATTGAAACAAAGAACTGAGAAACTTTTACATAGTGAAAATTAACAAGGAAAGTCCAAAATAAGGGATTACTTAAGTGGACATATCAATGCAATGAAATACTATGCAGCCATTAAAACTCACGTGGGGAACAAAATTTATTTCCATGGGCAACTGTACCCCATATTACTAATGCAATGCAGCCGTTTAAGAATGGTAGTTCAGCATGGTCTTTCACTTGAAGGAGATGTACTAAAATATTTATAGTTGCTATCAAAATTTAATAAGCATAAAAGTTATTAAAACAGATTAGATTATTTTTTGACATGAAGGCTTTAAGGTAAAATATGGCATATATTTTATATTTACAGCAAATTTCACTTGTCAGTGACCACACGCAGCTACTGCATTGGGCAACTCCTCTCTAAGCCCAAACTCTGCCTCTAGCCTAACTCATAATCCGCTTTTCCTCAAATATAGCAATGTATTTTTTTGCCATTATGCAGGCTGTGTTACTCAAATTGAAATGCTTTCCTTTCCTTATTTACGTCTAAAAATATCAGTTATACCTCAAAGAAAAGCTCTCCTGTCAACTCCTCTGGAAAGCTTTCTTGATCCACTGGGGCAAAGGTATCATTTTCCCCTCTGAGCCATAATTTTCACCTCTCTTTGATACATGTTTAATTCTGTCTGGATTACAGTTAATTGCTTATACATCCTTCTTTTCAGCCAGACCAGAGCTCTTGGTAGCAAGTACCAGCTCATTCATATTTACTTATCGCTTATTCAATAAATACTTTGCACTAACTTGTGCTCCATAAAAGTTCAGCGAACAGAATATGAAATCACCAGCGAAATCACCACCACCACCGTCACCAACAAAAAAGAAATTTAGGAGAAGAAGATGCTTATAATTAAGGAACCAATTAAACTAAGGCGCAGGCCTGAGGAGTTGGAGGTGGGGGTGCATTTGCTGGCTGGGACAATTCACCTCAGGGAAATCTTCCTGAGGACCTGAGCCCTAGGTTTGTGCAACCCCCTCCATCTCTTAGTCTTGTGTAAGTTTGTAGGGAGTCTTGCACCAGTGTTTCTTCAGGTACCAACTTCTTTCCTTAGGGCAGAAGTTTAACACATTTAAACACTGTGTTTTTCTCCATTGTCTAACAGAACAATTGAGCCAAGTCTAATCCTAACAGAATGAATGTGCCAGATGGGGCAACCTTGACATAAACAAGCACGACCTACAAAGTATAATTTGTGAAACAGGTGATTTCCCTGTCTCTCTGACTGACTTTCAGGCTCCAGGAAGAATGACCCCAGATTACCCACTGATGCCCGAGACATCTTTAACAAGACCGATGGCCATTTTGTTCTACAGTTAAAATGCATCTCCCCGGCGGGGGCATATATTCATTGAGTAAATTCATACTAAAATAACTTCAAGGGAAAATCCATGTTATTGACTACAAAAGAATGCTGGGCTTGAAGTCTGAAGAGCTCTGGGTTTTTTTTAAAAAAAGATTTTATTTATGTATTTGTCAGAGAGAGAGAGCATGCACAAGCAGGGGGAGCAGCAGTCAGAGGGAGAAGGCGGCTCCCTGCTGAGCAAGGAGCCGATAAGGGACTTGATCCCAGTACTCTGGGATCATGACCTGAAGAGAAGGAAGATGTTTAACTGACTGAGCCACCCGAAGTCGGAAGAGTTTTAAAAACGATGGAAGACCATGTTTTCCTCATAGACAGTTCAACATACCATACTTTAGAACATCAGAATCTTGAAAACAACCACCCTAACCATGAAACAATTGGAGAATGGCTAATATTATGGATTTTATGGGGGAACAGAGAATGAATTATATTTTATGTATATATATATATATATATGTATATTTTAACGATTTTATTTATTTATTTGACAGAGACACAATGAGAGAGGGAACACGAGCAGGGGGAGTGGGAGAGGGAGAGCAGGCTTCCCGCCGAGCAGGGAGCCTTATGTGGGGCTCGATCCCAGGACCCCTGGGACCATGACCTGAGCCAAATGCAGATGCTTAATGACGGATTCATCCATGCACCTGGATAATAATACATTTTGAGGCCAAGCCCCCAGGGTGGAGATATGAGCAGAAGGGAGCTGTTGAGCAAGCTGCCTGGGACAGGACCTGGAAGGGAACAGGAGCAGCTATCTAATAGAAAGCCTTGCCCAGATCCAGGTTGCTGCAGAAGAAAGGGCCCGGCTGTGCAAGAGACCCTCTTTAGAGCTTCCAGGCCAGTAAGAGAAGCTTCAGGCTTCTGAGAGTCAAGTGGGAACTCCAGCTCCCTTCACCTCCCTCTCATTCCAATCCCAAAGGAGTCACACAGGGAATGAGCTTACCACCAGGGGAAAGAGGATGAGATTTTGCTTTGAAATAAAGATTGAAGTGTTAAATAATATATTGTACTAGAATATCTGAATCGTGCTTAAATTGATTCCGTTTCTTCCCTTTTCTTTTCCTTCCTCCTCCCTCCCTTCCTTTTTTTTTTTTTTTTTTTTAATTAGGAGTGACCAGAAGAGTCATACAACTGCCCATGTGTGCCTACAGAGTAGGGAGAGAGACCCACAATAAATAGAAGATGTGAGGTAAAACATAATGAAGCTGTTTTTGTAATCACACTTCATGAATCCTACTTGTTCAATTATGGATTGACCGTTAAAAAACAGAAGCAGTCAAAAACTCTAGCACACTGGTGTTAATAATACATGTTTGAATAATAAATGAATCAATGATTTATGCTTCTTGACTCATTGAAACTCATTGAAAAATTCATTACTGGGGAAGGAAAATAAACTGAAGACTCCAAGGATGAGCTATGAATGCATGAGAAAAGTGGCTTATGATTCAGAGAAGCTTGAGCGGATTTTAAACTCTTTCCGGTAATTTTATACCCACGGGTCCTCTACTGGGTGAGTAATTGCAAAGGAATATAGTTCTTGAAAGAAAAAAAAAAAATGCCCAGGGAATTTCTGATGTTAAGCATCCTACTTTTGAAAGGCCAGGACTAGGGAGAAGCAAGACAGAGGTGCAGGGAGTAAACTTTAAGGAGGTTTCATTCTCAAGGTGACCTTGCACTTACACAACCCTGAGTGACAGAGAATCAGAGTCCTGAACAAGGAGGCGGACTCTGGGGGGGCTCAGGGGTTATGGAGGCAGGATGAAGAGAGGCTAGCCCAAGGTCATGAGAAGCAGAATCAGTAAAAACCAAATGTCTGAAAGAAATCAAAACAACGAAGTGAAATGAAGGTTGAGGCAAAGTGTAGAAGGTTCGGCCAGAGGAACCTAATCTGCTGTCACTTGTAAGAGGTGAGCAAGCGTATGGGGAATTCGAGACACAGCCAGAAAGAGTAGGGCCCTGTGGAAACACAAGGAAGGGAGAAGAAGAAGAGCAAAGAGGGCTCTGCTCTGGCCCAGGGTCATGCCCTGAGCAGCACTGAGACACCAGGCACTTCTCTTTCTGGAGGTGGTGACATTGCCCAGCAGCTGAGACCTGCAGCAATGGGACAAAAGAAAGTCTCACTTAGGCCTTTATTTTCTCATCTGTAGCCTGCAAATATCTTCCTTACACGGCTATTAGAATGACAAAGGGTTATTGTTTCCAGCTTCTCCTTTTTCTGAGGATCCTATCCTGTGGGAGAATGTGGGTCAGGAGAATGTTTCTGTCCTTCTAATATTTTCATCTATTATAGTTGCAGGAGGTCTCAGATCTCAGACATAGGAATGAGCTGTGTGGGTGTGCGTGTGTGCGTGTGAATCCGTGCACACGTGCACACACACACTCAGCCATTTTAAACTCACCTTCTGAGGCTAGTGTCTCTGTGTCCAGAACGTGCTCTCTTCCCTATCTCTCCCCTCAAAAAACTGTGGGGGGCTTCAGCACAGAAACTGTCTCTGCTCCCAGCACCTACCACAAAGCAGGGCACAAAGAAAATGCTTATTAAACCCCCAGAGAATAAGTGAACAGAAGAAATCTAGTGTCTAGAAAGAAACCCATTTGAAGGCCTAACAGTCAAAACCTGAGGATTTCCCACGAAGCACACATTTTGGTGCTTTCATAAGTCATTGTTCTTTTTTCTTCTTCTTTTTTTTTTTAATTTGGAAAACTGTCATCTCATTTGCCTAAGTAGGCTGAGAACTCAAAAGCCAGGTCACTGGCTTTGAAATGTTACTGTAGTGTCTGAGGCCTCTTATACGGACCTGTGAGAATCATGTGTGGTGGAATGAGCCGGGCTTCAGACCCTGAATCCTTAGACCATCATTTACTAACTATGGGACACGGGACGCCTCACTCATTCCAGCTGCACCTCTATCTGGTCTTCTCTGAAATGGGAACAATATTTGCCTCATCAGGTGACTGAGGCAAAATGGAGGTCTAAGGGTTTTTTTATTTTTTGTTTTTTGTTTTTTCAATTACTTAGTCATACTGTTCATTGTGTCACTAATACATAAATTCTGTGAGGACAGAAAAGGTGGTAATTTGGCAAGAGGAGGTTTCTTAGGACCAAGCCTGATGGGAATTCTGCTTCTATCCTGAATTTATGTTTCCAGCCTGCACACAGCTGACTGGCTCACACCGGATTTGAGGCACTGAGGGAGGAGAAACAGCCTTGACAGACTGTGAGAGCTTGTCTAGTTCTTCCAGAACAGGGGTTCTCAAGGCATAGTCCATAGACCCCCTTGTGGTACCAAAGACCATTTCATGGTGGTACCAAAGACCATTTCATGGGTTCACAACATCAAATCTATTTTAATAATACTGCTCAGGCCCTATTTGCCTTTTTACCATATCAACATTTACCATGTTAACATTTGTACTGATAGGGCAAAAGCAACGGTGGGCAAAATATAAATCAAGACAGCTGAACAAACTGTACTCGTTTCCTTGACAGCCATACCATACACTCACAGCAAAAATTTAAAAAATGAAATAAATCAGCATTCCAGTATCACTGAAGAATGCCCTTTTAAATAATGCCATAAAATAATTAATTTTAGAGTTCTTGACTCTGAAGTATATATATTTTTAACATTCTGTGTGTGACAGCAGCAAGTGCCCAGAAGGCAGTGCTGCGGTACCCTGAGGATGGTGGTGGTCATGCCGAGGGAAAGCACCCGCCTGACGGAGTTTTGAGCAGAACTGGCTGCTTTTTGGTAGAACACCGTATTTTTGCTTGAAAAAAAAAAATAATGACTGAGAGGCGAACTACGTTTATTCAGACTTGGGTATCTGGTAGACATGTTCTCAAAAATGAAAGAAGTGAAACTGTCCCTTCAAGAAAAACTGATAGTGTTTGTTGCCAGTGATAAAATTTGACCTTTCTGGTGAAAACGGAATTTTGGAAAACTTGTATCTGCCACCTTGAGCTTAACAGCATCCAATTCTTAACACATTTTCTGAACAGAGCAGGGTTGATATCAGTAATTGCAACCTTCAGGTAGTGAGTAATAAAATGAGCTACCAAAGCATTACAAAATCATGCATTAGTAAGAGAGCCATACGAAGTGTAGGAAAGACTTTTAAAAAGAGATTAAAAAAAAGATTTTATTTATTTATTTGAGAGAGAGAGAGAGCATGCATGAAAAGGGGTGCGGGCAGAGGGAGAGGGAGAAGCAACTTCTTGCTGAGCTCCAGGAGCCTGAGATCATCACCGGAGCTGAAGGCAGACACTTAACCGACTGAGCCACCCAGGTGCCCATAAAAAGAGATTTAAAATAAATGTAAAAGAGATTAAAAAGAGATTTTAATGCAACAGAGTATGGAAACTTTAGCTACATATAGTTTTTGAGTCTACACTGCAACATTCTTCAAAGAATAGGACACAAAATTACCCGAAAAGATTATTTAAATACTCCTCCCTTTTTAAACTACAGATCTGTGTGAAGCCGGATTTTCTTCACACGCTTCAACCTCAGCAACTTACCACAGCAGATTGAATGCAGAAGCAGATATGAGAATCCAGCTGTCTTCCCTTAAACCGAACATTAAAAAGGCCTGCAAAAATGCATGATGCTATTCTTTCATGGTTTTCTTTTTTTTGCTTAGAAAATATACTCATTTTTCATAAAATGTTAATATGTAATGGATTATTTTAACTGCATAAATATTTTTTAAATTTTCAGTTTTAATTTCTAACATGACAAATACGGATATATATAACCCACATAAACAAAATGATTTTTTGGTTCTCAATTTTTAAGGATGTATAAGGGTACTGAGAACACAATGTTCACAAACTGTGGGGTAATATAGTGGGGAAGAAAGAGCATGATCTTTGGAATATATTGCTGTTTCTTTCTTTCTCTCACTTTTTAAAGATTTTATTTATTTAGAGAGACCGTCCGCATGAGCTGGGGGAGGGGCAGAAGGAAAGGGAGAGGAAGAGAATCTCAAGCAGATTCCACGCTGAGTGTGTAGCCTGACTCAGGGTTTGATCTCAGGGCCCTGAGATCATGACCTGAACCAAATTCAAGAGTCAGATGCTCAACCAAGTGAGCCACCCAGGTGCCCCATATATTGTTGTTTTTCAATTCTGGATTTTCTACTTAATAGCTGTTGGTTTTAGGCTAGTTACTGAACTTTTCTAACCCTTAGTTTCATCATGTGTTAAAATGGGCATAATTATACATACTTTCCATTTTTTTGAGATAAAGATTTATGAAAAAATGCTTGAGAAGAAACCTAAAATTTACAGAGGCTGATTTCCTCTCTCTTTTTTCTTTCTTAGACCTAAAGGTCAAAATTCCTTTGACCTCAAGATCAAAGTTACTCAGTGAACCCTTACTGCATATTGCAACAGACCTGGGCCTTTAAGAACAGTTGACTCCACTAAGAGTGAGCCAAAGGCAAAGAAGACAAAAAGCTTCACGGAGGAGCCCAAACCGTGGAAGCACCTGCTCCCGGGAGCACTCACGGATGGTCTCTGAAGTTAGTTTAGTAAATCGGCCCCTACCAGTCTTAACAGCCTCAGCCTGCCTTCTGATTGGGATGACTTACTGCCCTCAAATCTCTGTCCCATTTTGATCTGGTCCCTGGCTTACCCCCACTTGCCTTTTGGAAATGCGATCACTCCTTCCTGCGCCGGCTTTGCCCACATGCCCCACACTATGCCCAACCCATCAGTAGTGAACATTCCATCCCTGCTGGAACCAGGGCTAGCCTTCTCCGAGCAGCACCCTCTGCTGAAAGCCATCCAGGTTGAGAGCTCTCTCTCTTCCTGTCTTTTGTTTCAAAACTGTATTTTAGTGCTGAGGAAGCAGGGCTTCTGCTGAATCTTCGCAGCTGTTCATTCATAGGAACAAAAGCAAAAGCCTTCCAGGGAAGGCTTCAGCCTCCATTCAGAAAATCCAACAAGATCCCATTAATGATGGGATCATGTGCGTAATTGTGAGTGTATCTTGCAGAAAGCTTGATGATTTTGTGAAGATGTTTTGAATGCTCTTTGATTCCTGGGGAATAGGATTATTTTAATTTTCATAGTCCAGAGAAATGCTCAGATGAATTAACTTTTAAACTTTGGGTCAGGGTTTCCTGGAAATTGCTTTCCATAGCTGTAAAGCTAATCCGGATTCCAGACATTTTACATCTGATCAAATGAAGTGAATGGCTGCCTTGGGAATATTTTAATGTGTCTGCTTATTCACCATGGAAGTAAATGAGCTTTTGATCTGTAAAATGAGAGGGCATGAGCCCAGGAAGGGAAGTAGTTCACAGAGGAGAATGGGAAGTTATGGAAGAGGGAGGGAGAGAGAAAGTCCAGAAGGATGTCTATCTAACAAGAATAATGAATATAGTTAAGAATGTATCAGGCTTTTAAAACTCACTCTGTGGGTGAAGTTTTGGCTAGCCCATATTTACTACTATGTCAGCAGCTCCTAGTAAGACAAATACACATGGCCATGGTAGCCTGTGATGTGACAAGTGCCAGGGCAAAGTTGTCTAAAAGGGTGTCTCTGAGAAGCAAATTCTCTAGTCACAGGCTCTTACCATGGCCAGCCATCAAACTTCATGATCATTTGACTTCTTAGGCTCTGGCTGTCTCACCTGTGAAACTGAAGTAAAGTTTAATCTCCCCGCTGCAGTCACCACGGACAGTCAAGCTCATCAAAAATCAGCAGTTGCCACTTGGGGAGTAAGAGCTTCCAGCGTGATGGTTCAAAAAGCTTTGTGCTCGGTCGCAGCACAAGAAACTGTCATGCCAGACAGGGCGCCAAGCCTGCCTCCTGAGTGCCTTTCTTTGCCTCCTGCACTGGCTGGTAGCTTAAGTTAGTAGCTGTCAAATTTCAGAGAATTTCTGCACTTTAAAAAAATGTATATATTCTTTACTCTTGGCAGCTAAAGAATCACCCCCACATTTCCTCTTAACTAGAGTTGCCTCTAGAAACTGCCTCCCAAGACTGCCCCAGTTAATGGATGACATTTTAATCCAACCCCTTTGCTGTGTCAGAAACGTGGGCGTCATTCTGGACTCACCAAACTCTCTTATTTCCCAGCACCTGACATTGCGCCTTGTTCTTTCTTTCTTCATACATACACATTACTTATGTTCTGTCTTCCTCAAGGCTTTTTGTCAAACCTTACTGACTTCCTCCCCTACTTAGCTCCATGTTTCCACTCTTTCTGTCCTAACTGCAAAATATAACTGTATTTTCATATCCGATCCTATGTTCCTCTGAATGTCTTGTTCTCTTCCCAAATCCACCTATCTCCTGAGTCACGGTTCTGGCTTCGGGAGCAGTCTCTGAACATGTCTGAGCCACAGAGAACAGACGCGTCCACTTTTGAGCAAAACTAAGTCTCAGAAACATGGTGTCCCATGGATATGATTTTTAAAAATTCCTCATTAGCTCTTAGAATTTTGCTAATTCCTTGAATTTTTCCTTAATGTCCACCTAAGAAAATGTTTAATTCCCAATTTAAAGGAAGACATTCATTTTAAATATCTGTTCATTGAATAAATGCTCCAAGTTTTCTATGGTAAATATGCTGATTCACCCCTTTGATCAGGACTGACTTAAGTTTCACAGAGAACCCTAAATCAGGAGGAACCTTTCCTTGGGGGAGGAGAAGGCACATCTACCCATCTAACGTTAGCAGTGGAAACCACAACGGATCATCTTTTGCATATTTGCCCAGGATATTTCTAACCTTTCAGTCCAGTATAAGAAACTGGCTTATCTCAGGGTGCTGGCAGCTCAGTTGGTTAAGTGATCCCAGGGTCCTGGGATCAAGCCCCATGTCTGGCTCCCTACTCAGTGGGGAGACTGCTTCTCACTTTCTCTGCCGCTCCCCACCTGCTTGTGATCTCTTGCTCTCTCTCAGTCAAAAACATAAGTAAAATCTTTAAAAAAAAAAAAAAAGAAAGAAATTGGCTTATCTCAGGTTCTCAGTATGTAAAGCTCACGGTCAGGTGCCTTTGACAATCTGTGGATAAACCTCAGGAATTCTAAAAACCCACTCTTGTTGGCTTCTCCCTTGTTGATTCCAGATGTAGCTAATACATCAGCTTGCCCTTAACTGAAAGTGGGAGTAAGTTCCTTAAATAGCACATCAATCCCGCATACTAGCTAAGAAATATGGAAATAGGAAAAGAGAACCATGGTGGTAACTTCAAATAACTTGGATTAAAAAACTGGTTCTGATATTTACTTGCTGTGTGACTTTAGGCAAATGCTTAATTTCTGTGTCTCCGTTTTTCCAGATGTACAGTGGCATAAGAATATCTTTCTTACAGAAGAAGTAAGCATGTACTAAGTACACAATAAATCATGTCTTTTATTGTTAATGTTAGTATCAATAATAATAACAGGAATAACAGCAGCAACACCTGGAAGTAGCTAATATAGCTGTATATTAGCAATTCCAAATCCGCCTTAGGTTAGAATTACATCTACACCAAAATCAAGAGCTTCTGCTAAGGCAGCAGCATCACTCTCTCCATGTAGTACAAAGTCCAGGGAAAATGTAGCTCCTCTTGCCTTTATCATTGGAGGCTTTTTAGCAAAACTGCTCACCCACTCCTTCCCAGATGTTATCTAACATTTCAGATGGCAGGGTTTGCAAATAATGTGCCCATTTTCAATCAGGATTAGGTTCCTGAGAGCTATAATGCAGGACACAGTCAATCAAACATCTGCATTTTATTCTTGGCTAAGCTTTTGTCCCAAAACTTTGCCAGTTTTCCTAAACTGCTGAGTTGGGCTGGACGTGATGAAACCTCTAGGTCCTTTTCTTCCCTCCCCTGTGGTCTAGGTCCAGTTCTAGGAGGAAACTTGTTTCCTCAACTGGAAATGAAGTTTGGTAAGAGTCTGTGGCTAGAAAGTTTCTTTCCCTTCTGCATTTTGAGAACTATAAATGTATTTTTTTTTTTTTGCAGTTTTCAGGGTATGCTGGAGTACTCTATAAATTTAAAGGAGTCATAAACAGCATTTATTGGAAAAAAAAATGTTGCCAAAAAAAAAAAAAAAAAAGAATCCAGACATGGACCTTACACCCAGCCTTCACAAAAATTAACCTGAAATAGGTTACAGATCAAAATGTAAAAAATGAAACGATTAAACTCCTAGAAGATGATACAGGAGAAAACCTAGAGGACGTTGGGTCTGGCAATGAATTTTTAGATATGACACTCAAGGCACAATTTATAAAAGAAATAATTGATAAACTCAATTATTAACCAATAAACTCAAACTTGATTAAAATTAAAAACCTGCTCTGTGAAAGACAATGTCAAGAGAATAAGACAAGCCAAGGACTGGGAGGGAAAAAACTGCAAAAGACACATCTGTTTTTACACTGCTATTCAAAATATACAAAGCAACTTTTTAAATTCAATGATACAAAAACCTGATTAAAAAATGGGCCAAAGATTTTAATGGACTCCTCACCAAAGAAGATATGCAGATGGCAGATAAACATATGAAAAGCTACTCTACATCATATGTCTTCAAGGAAATGCAAATTAAAGCAACAGTGATGGATTGTTAGAATGGCCAAAACCTGAAACACTGTCACAGGAACATTGACAATATCAAGTGACAGTGAGGAGCAACAGAACTCTCTTTCACTGCTGGTGGCCATGCAAGATGGTACAGCCACACTGGAAGACAGTTTGACAATTTCTTACAAAACTGTTTTGTTTGTTTGTTTGTTTGTTTTTTAAGAGAGTGAGAGAGAGGGGCATGGGGAGAGGCAGAGGGAGAGAAAAATCTTAAGAAGATTCCATGCCCAGTGTGGAGATCAGGACGTGAGCCAAAACCAAGAGTTAGACCCTTAACCAGCTGAGCCACCCAGGTGCCCCAAAACTAAACATACTCTTACCATATAATTCAGCTATGACACTCTTTGGTTTTCCTCAAAGGAGCTGAAAACATATGTTCACACAAAAACCTGCACATGCATGTTTGTAACAACTTTATTTATAACTCCTTAAACTTGGAAACAACCAAAATGTCCTTCAGTGGGTGAATGGATACACTGTGGTACAACCAGACAATGGCATATTATTCAGCACTAAAAAAGAAATAAGCTATCAGGTCATGAGAAAACATGGAGAAATCTTAAATGCGTATTACTAAGTTAAAGAAGCCAATCTGAAAAGGCAACACTGTGTGTGATCCCCACTATATAATATTAAAAGGCAATAAAAAATCAGTGGTTGTCAAGGATTGATGGGGAGGGCAGGGGGTGAGAGATGAATAAGCAGAGCATAGAGTTAGGGCAGTGCAAATATTCTGTATGGTATCGTAATGATGGATACATATCATCATACATTTGCCCAACCCACAGAATACACAATACCAAGAGTAAACCATAATATAAAACTATAGGATTTAGGTGATTATGAGGTGTTAATGTAGGTTCATCAATTGTAATAAATGTACCACTCTGACAGAAATGTTCACAATCAGAGGGGCTGTGCAAGTGCCAGGCTGAGGCTATAAGGGAAATATCTCAATGTTGCTATGAATCTTAAACTGCTCTTAAAAAAAAAGTCTTAATAAAAAAATTAGGTTAATAAGGAATACATAAATAAAATAGCTCCACAGACTTATTTTTCCACTATAGGAAAGCTAAATATTTGTTGTTAAGTTTTTTCAAATATTTCAGCATAAAAAGTAGTAAAACTGCCTTGAAATCTTACAGATTTGAGCACTATCAGTTCGTGTTTTCCTATTGAAAAGGCACAAAGGCAGATGAGTTGGAAAGTCCTTCTCCTTTTCCAAGCTTAGCTTCTGGATCTCACAGAATTGGGGGAGGGAGAAATGCTTGTATCATGCAATGAAAATTACTTATGTCCAGTTATTCTAGAATAGTCTAAAAAAGTATACATTAACCTTCTTCAATGACAGTGTTATTCAGTTGTAGTTTTCCATAGTAGGATATTTTGGTTTTGTTTTGTTGGGAGGGAAAAGATGACATTTTATTCACTCAAGAGAAAAAAAAGAAAAGAAAAGGAACACTATTATATTTATCTATCAATCTGAATAAAAACCAGGGCACTATACATAAATCATAGTTATGAGAACAGGAATAAGCATTTGGCATCTTAAAAGTCCAACCTCGAAAATCTCCTGAAATGCTCAGAAAAGTTCAGCACAAGTAAGGTACTGACATCAGGAGTCTGTTATGTTAAGCCCTGAGAATTAGCAAATGTTTAATTAGTTGCTGAAGAGCCTCAAATTTCTTCCTAACCTGTAACACAAACAGAAGTGAGGACTAGTTCAAGGAAAACAGAGATTTTGATTATTATCTCACTATATATCCTTGGGTAAATTAACATATTTAATTTCATGTTCTTTACATGAGTAGAACAAAACTACTTTGATTAGGAGATGGAATGGCTTTTGATGGGATATAGGAATCTGTCTTCCCTGGTCTTAAAATTTGATCACTAATCATTTTGCCTATAAGATGAGCCCACTATCCTTTGTACTTTTCACTAAAGCAAAATAGAGGACTGAGATTTTTGCTCTTCCCTCTTCATTCTTTGCCTATTCTCCTCCCCTTGACACAATGGTTTAGTCCTTTCTTGATAATTAGATCTCAGAATATTTTTCTTAAGGAATTTTAAGGCATACCTTGTACCCACGTTAGGGAGATACTTATGTATCATCCCTCCTCCTCCCCCGCCCCCCACCGCCAGCCGCCATTTTGAGCTGGCTAGACACAGGCTCTGAACCTCTACCTTAGTAAGAATTGTTAGAAAAAATTCAGAAAAGATTATCTGAACTTGAAAATAGATAAAAGAATAATGGGTAGAACTTGGGGGTTTGTTTCTTTATTTTCCAATGCAATGATAGGCTTCACTTTCTATCTACTGATCTAATTTATATCTCTATAGGGACAGAGTTCAAGTTGTAAATTTTTGTCTAGTAGAGATGTAAATAATTTCTTTCTGGTGGAACAGATAACCCCAAAGTCTACATTTTAAGCTGGATTGGACATTGACCAGCTTTATATCTAATACAACAATGTAGTAAATTGCCTGTGTGTATGCAAATTTCCAAATGCCCTTTGGACCATTTTAACATCTTACTGGTTCCCTCACTAGTTAATAAGTTGAATAAAATCTTTTGCACATCCTCATTTTGTAATTGTATCAGAATCATATTTTTTAGCCCTTTGAAAACTATACTTTGACAGGATGATTATGATCTCCAAACAAAAGTTTGGCAAGTTTTTTACCTTATTTTTTCCCCTCTCAAAATTTAACATTGATTTTCGATGACCATTCAAAGGCATTCAAAATGTTCTACAAATATGCCACCAGTTAACATTTTGTTTCTTACATGTTAGTATGTCACTTTCAGGCTGGCATCTAGGCAAGAGTAATAATTCCTAGGTAGTCTACTAGTAAGTAATGTTTTCACCTAAGTTAAACTACCCATCAAATACACATATAGGAGGATAATAATATTTGCTATTATGATCATTGCAAATAATATGGTACAGTGATCAATAGCATAGGTTCCATAGTCCAGACCAACTCTACCATTTTTTAGCCATAGGACCCTAAATGAAAATTTCTTAACTTCTCTGGAGCTCATTTACCTCATCAATAAAATGCTGCCAGTAATAGTACCATCTATAATAACCAGGGTCATAGCAAATAACAGGGGAGGTCATCATGTAAAATGCCAAGAACAGTGCTTAGCATGTAATAAGCACTCAATAAATGTTAGCTATTATTATTATTATGCTGGCTAGTAGAGTTGTCTTGAAGCTAGCTTCTAGTTACTAGAAATTATTTTGACTTACAATGGGCTCTGTGGGAGAACTCGGTCACCACCCAGAAAGAAGACGTTTATTGTTCACATTGCCTGGAGAAAGAGCCTCCGCGGTCACAGACTTTGGCCAGAAACAGGCCTCCTGTCTGTTTCATGGGTTGGCTTTGAATCATTGCCAAGACTTTCAGGAAAACGGAAAACAGATTTGTAGCATTTATGAAGCTAAGGCCTTATCTGAGTTCCCAGGGCTGGTTTGTCACATGGAAATGAGCTGTTCCATTGCTTTATTCTCCTGGATTTAGCCTCCAACGATCTGGTTCAGTGCATTGCTGTCTCCACATGTTAAAACTTGGTGAGGATTCTCTCGTGTCTTTGTTTTCTTTGTAACTTGGGATGACATACTTGTTTTTGTCAGCCTTTCTAAGCACTGCATTGTCATCCCATCTTAATGCAAAGAAGAGTGAACTTCGCAAAATATTTTAAAAGTTAAACTTTGAAAATCATTTGGCAGGTAAATGGGTAGTTTTTCTGGGTTTTTGTTGTTGCTGTCGTTTCATTGTTTTTTGTTTGTTTTTTAGGCTTGTTTTTTGTTTTGTTTGCTTTGGTAGCCAGTTAAGCTTTAAGGTGGGAAAAAAAAAATTGGAAAAGCTCTACATTTATTGGGATTGTGGGATTCAGGAATGAGAATAAAAAGCAACCTCCCTGAAAAAGTATTTCTGTGATTCACACTGTGACCAGAAAAGAGAAATCTCAATGTTTAATGCTTTTTAAGTTGACGTTCATCATTCTTCCCATCATGGCTCCCCCAGCAATATCTCTAAGGAAGGAATAAGACATTTCAAGCTTCTCCTCAGGAACATATATGGATTGTAGATATGAGATAATCAGACTGTAGAAAACACAAGAATAAGGCACTCCCTCCTCCAGGGCACCTCGGTGGCTCAGTCAGTTAAGTGTCCAACTTCTTGATTTTGGTTCTGGTCATGATCTCAAGGTCCTAGGATCAAGCCCCGAGACAGGATCTACATTCAGTGGGAAGTTGGCTTGAGGATTCTCTCTCTTTCTGTCTCTGTCCTTCCCCCTTGCTCTCTCTCAAATCACTACAACTTAAAAAAATAAAAATAAAATAAGGCACCCCTACCCCACCTCATATCATATCACTTTGAGGAAGAAACAAGTTCACCAAGTAAGTTGACAGCCCCCTGTGTGAAAGTCTGATTTCTCCTGTGATGACGACATCCCCAGCAATGATGAGCACCCCCGCATGCTCAGTAAAGCCAAGCCAGAGTAGTTAGCTTATTGCTGTTGCAAACTTGGGTTCTGTAGCTACTGTACTTATAGACTCTACCCTTGGTTTCCAGTCACCCCCACACAAGCAGTATCAGTAGCTTCTTTTGGGGGACAGAATGATCAACACACTTTCTATCTGAACTATTAGAAAGGCTTTATAATTTTTTTCAACCTATTTTCACTTCAAAGCAATATCTAAAGTTAGCTGGTTCTTTTTTTTTTTTTTAAGATTTTATTTATTTATTTGACAGAGAGAGTGAGAAAGCACAAGCAGGCAGAGCAGCAGGAGAGGGAGAAGCAAGCTCCCCAGTGAGCAGGGAGCCCGACGCGGGGCTCTATCCCAGGACCCTGGGGTCATGACCTGAGCCGAAGGCAGACACTTAACCAATTGAGCCACCTAGGTGCCCCTAAAGTTACCTGGTTCTTATCAGACCTGAAATAATTCATTTCAACAGCATTTATTTCATACCCAAATAATCACAGACTTTTAAAATTGTTATGCATTAGTCATCTAGATGATTTTTTTTTAAATCAGTCTCACCTTGGGAGTCAAACTCACAATTTTATTAATCTATCCCAGCTGAAATATATGACAATCTGAGCAAAAAGGAGAGGTCGCTTTTACTTGGTTTGTGATACGAAGGACACATTTGTATAACTAAAATTCAGGGCAATTTCTCTGAAAACAGTCTAGAATGGAAGTCAACAAAACCAGTGCTGGGGTAGTGGATCAACCTCCAAATTGTGAAATAATTTTATTTTTTAAAGAGTTATAAAATATCTTGAAATATTAACTGGTTTTTGCTCCCTTGGCATTTCCTTCTTCCTCTTGGCCCATCTCTGTCCAGTCAGCTTGGCATGTCTGCACATGTTGCCTTGGGGCAGGTGTGACAGAGCAGAGAGCAGAGCAAAGAGGAGTCCATTTAGGGCTTTTGAATCACAGAAGCCAAGGCCTTCGGGGAGCCAGAGAGGACAGATATGCCCAAGCCATGAACTTGGAAGACTCTTGGTTGATGGAGCTCCTCAGCCCGGAAACTTGGCAAGCGTCCCTGAGGAAAGGTGGAGCAAAGGCAATGGGAGCTCAGGTGCTGGTGGCATCGACACCCCTTGTTCCTGTCTCTGAGAAGTGGGGCCTCCCACAGGTGCGGGGTGAGGGGTAAAGATGAAAACCCCAGATAGCTTTGGGGGGGTGGAGACTGAGGATTAGACAAGGCCTGTGCCTGCACCCGGGTAGAATCACAGCGAGGACGCAAGACCAAGAGAATAGGGTGTACCTGGGCCTGAGGGGCTAGAGCATCTCACCAAGTTCCCAGCATGGAGGCAGAGCAGACCTGAAGGGGCTGGCAGGGTACTCTGTGTCGATGTGCATGACAAGCCCAGAGGAGATGACAGATGACACTGAAGACCTGTCACAGCATGACCCACCATCACCCTTGTCCTGACTCTACACAGCTGCCATGGAACCCATGCCCAGTTCTGGGAAATGGACAGACCCTGAATTGATGAGGATTTTTGTTGGGTACCTCAGCAGAATGAAATCGTTAAAAAATCAAATAGAGTTCTAGAAAATAAATATATTTCTTAACACAGAGACTGTAGATGGAACTCTGGAATTGGCCCCATCATATTTTTGACCTTTCTTTTTGTATACCCCCTTCCCTGATCGTGCCCCCTTCCTGTCCTCATAGTCTCTTCTGCTCCTACTTAAGCTGATGTCAGAAAAGGAATTGATGGATTCTTATGCCAAGATGTAAGTGGATGATAAAATTAAAAGTATTACCTCATTCAGAGATATTCACACTTTGGCAAGGATTCAAAATTTAGGTCACAAGAGAAAATCCATAGTTGTAGAATGCCAGGTTTCCATTAAATGATGCTGTGATGGTTCCCTGGGAAGACCTGGCTCTTCCCAGGGTTCCGTGATCTGCCTGAAGTTTGCTTCCCATGTAATGGAGAACCCACATGTCTAATTATCAGTTAAACTCTTCTTAGAGATCAAGAGCAGTGTTTCTCAAACTTTTTCATTTTTCTCTCCCCTAAGGAAACTTCTTAGATATTTATTTCCGAATCTTCCTCCCTCATGAATTTTAATACCACGGCAACATTGTTAAGAGCTATTCTTAACGTACTATCTGAATACCTGTGCTTTACATATAAAAAGGCTAAGAATTTTCTGTTCTACCAAATCAATTTTCGCCTACTTTGGGGGACATACTGGTTTCATTAAAAATTCACGTTGAGTCAATGAAAGATGGGTCTATAGGTGTGTAAGAAATGAAAAAGTCCTGTTTTCCCCACTCCCATGCTCCCACCGCGCCCATCCCCCAGCTTTGAATGACTCAGGCTATCCACAAGGTTGGAGATCTTTCTCATGCTATAGGTGCTCACTGCCTCAGGAAGTGCAATGACTATTCTGGGAAGTTTAGGAGGAGCTGTGTTTTATTCTTTAAACATATTAAAAATTAATTGATGTTCAAGGCCAGGCCAATGGAATCTGAAGTACCTGAATCATCCCAATGTGTTCCCATAAATGGCCAACCCAAATCGCTTAAAAATGGTATCCTCTGGCCTTGTTGAACCCTTCCGACCACTGCCTTTTGTTGCAGCAGCTTCATGGGGTGTTTTGTTTGATGGGTGCTCACAATGAACTGTTGTATACATATACTGTAATTATAAGAAACATAATAATAGCCCACACTTAAATTGCTCACTTTCATCTTCGTGAATCCCAAGGCATTGTATACATTATATCATTAATAATAAAATAGATATGTTAATTAAAGCATTCCTCCTTTTAAATGTATACACGACATCATAGGCTACAGAAGTCTATTACCATGCAAAAATGGGAGCATGCTAGTCAGCACTTGCAGAAAGTTGAGCTTTCTCATAGTCAATGATCCAACCTGCTTTTGACAGACGAAAGTTTCATCTGTTTCCACCTGGTGAAAGTGAGTTCATTCATTTGTTTGTTCATTCGTTCATTCACCCGTTCAGCAAACATCTGTCACAGGTCTGCTTCTGTCCTGGACCAACAACTATGGAAGGTGCTGGCTTTCCTTGGCAAGGACAGAGACGGCGAGTAGGGGATGATCTGGAGGCAAAGAAGCCTCAGGGCATGGAAAATGTGAAGTTTCTTTCCTGGCATTCACTTCTGGGTGTGACAGTAACTTTAAACACACAGCCACGCACGCCTGAAGCACAAAGCTCATAGGTTTCCGTTAAATGAAACGGAGGCCACAGCACGCCCTCATCCTGCTTGACACCCCACAGAGACCTGCATCCCTCACACGGAAACACGCGTCCATCTGCTCCGACTCATGGCAGCCATGTCAGTGGCTGCTTTTGTTTTCGTTTTTGTTTTGGAGAGATTTAAGTTGTGCCCGAAGAGGGAAGGGTGGCCTGACTTACCTAGCAGAACCTTGCCAAGCTCTACCCCAGCCTTTCCAGTGATATGTCCTGGCTTGTTTCCTTCACACCAGCTGGTCTTATTCAGCCGACACCAAGCATGTTCACAAGTCCCAGGCAAGTCTTCCAAAGAGCTAGCTGGTGTTCTGTCTGCAGCCAAGGTACTGTGGCAGGTACAGGCCAGGCATGGCCACCTCTGTAGCAGGATGGGTGCTGGAAGGCTTCTAGCAGCATGGATGTGTCTCCCACCACCAACCCACAGATGCCAGAGGTCCACCATGAAGGACTCCTTTGATGTCCAAAAGACTCAGAGGGCCAGTGAGGATCAGTGTAATGGAGAAAGGACAACAAGTGAGCAAAAGCAAATGGTGCCTACTCTTCTGCTGCAGGCAAACTCGGCCAGTCTCACTAATGCCTGGGGAGATACTCCCAGAAGCTACCGTTTCTGCAGTGCCTAGCGAGAGGCTCACCTGGACGGACCCCACAGAAGATGGCAGGCTGCGGCAGCATGCACTGTCTTAGCTTTGCTTCCTCCCCTACGTCCGCAGGTCACAAGAAACAGAGAGAACGAATACCACTTGTCCTGTCCTTGAGGACCACTTTGCCCTGGTGGAAGCGTGGTTCTAATACCCTAGTGTACTGACTTTGGCTGAGACCGGGGAATTTCACTCCTCTGAGCCCCAGAAAACTCCTTCAAAGAGAGAAGATAATATATTGCCTCTCTCAAACAAGTCCTGGACAAGTGAGCGTCTTTCTCCTTTTCAAATCTTAGGTTGTGTGGTTCCCAGAATCATGCTTATCTACACCCTCTTATCCAAGTCCTACGGATGCTGACAGCAGGCCCACCTTCACAGGCATTCGACACATGCAGTCACAGGTCCTGTGCTCAGAAGGGCCTCCTACTTGGTTTAATATTCTGCTGTCAGCTTCTTAAAATTCTTAATAATTTCTGAACAAAAGAACACAAATTTTTATTTGTCCTGAGCCTTGCAAAATCTGTAAGCAATCCTGCCTGACAGCGTGCAGCTTGGATAGATAGCCCTTCCGAACTGCGAAGCCTCTTCTGAGTCCCCTGCTGTTTGCAGGTGTGTGTGTGTGTGTGTATGTGTGTGTGTGTGTTGGTCTGGGAGTGATAGCCTGCATTTGCACTGGCCACCAGAGAACGTGGCAGTTGCGGAGTCCCCACAGGTAGTTGGCTTTCTGAGAAGGCCAAGAGTTAAAGAGCAAGTTCAACAATGTGGTTAAAGATATGGTGGGGTTTCTGGGACTCTGGGAGACATATGGAAGGATTTGGAGGGTTGGGTCTGGGTGGAGTTTGGTTCAGAATGGGGAAACAGTATGGGGATGAGCTGAGCTGATGATCACAGGGATGCCATACTTGAACTTAGAGCAATGATTTCATTAAACAGGAATGAGAAGCAAGGCGTCCTTGAAAAGATGGTTGGGCAGTCAGTGCTACCGCTGTGGCCCAGACACGTCACCGAGTGGTATGGAGACCACAGAGCCTCTGCTCCTTCAGGCAGTGGCAGAGTTGGAGCACAGAACTTACAGTCCTGAGTAGGGGCTGATCTCAGATTGTGGCTGCAAGCCTGTGTGAACTTACTTAGGGGAATCTGGATGCCTATTTCTAATGTCAGGAAACCATGGAAGGAATGGTATTCTGGGATTAGCTGGGCTTGAAGTGTGATGTTCTATTTATGTCACTTGATAACCTTTGCCCCAGTCTCCCATATAAACTAGAGACTCATGGCAATACATTGGATGAGAGCTATAGTCTCCACTCTGGGTGGACATGGCAGCTGTCTATCTTGTGTTCTACGCTGTTGTTAGCAGGGAAGTGATCCCATTGTGCATCTTTTTAAATGACCTTTCTGTAGTGAAGGTTGTGTGGTGAAGAGTGTACAGTGTGGCCTTACAAAGTAATAACAACTTCTGCTTAGTGCTTGAGATCGCAAAGAGAACAGAGAGTATTTTAATCTTAATTTCCAAGTAGATGAAAATGCTTCCTCCTTCACTACTTTTCTTTCTCTTTTATTCCTTCCAATGACCAAATGTCTTCTGATGACATCTGGTGGCCTGGGTAAGAGAATCATTCATACATCCCTTATTTTCTATCTCGATCATACAATTTAATCTCCTGGGACGGTGTATTGGGTAATAGGGAGACTGTGAATTCTCTTGTCTTCTTATTAAACCATAAAAGATGGAGAGGAGGGGAATAAACATCAATATAATACCCACTTGAATTGTTCAATGGAATGGTTTCCACTTATATTTGACGTATCTATTATATACCAGGCACTGGAATTACAATGATAAGCAGACAAACCTGCCCTCCAAGGGTTTACAGTACACTAGGGTAAACAGGGAGTTGGACTGCATTATGATTGCCCCTTATGGGGGGAAGCATTGGTGGCTCTGAGAACACATGGGGAGGCCCCTTGGCCCAGTGTTTGGGTGCAAGCCAGTAACAGCTAAACTGAGCTCTCAAGGTTGCACAGAAGTTAACCAAGTTAGGTTGGAAAGAAGAGAATGTTCTAGGGAAAGGAACAGTGTGGGAAAAGGCCTGGGAAAGACCACCAACACAGGGGTCTGGGGCGTAGGATTGGTCCTGAATGGCTGGACACTGGAGCAGAGTGAGGGTGCTGGGGAGCAGGGAAGCTGGAGGGAGGGAAGCAGCTGCTGCACAGCTGAGATGGGTGCATGAGATGTGACTGTCCTGAGGGTGAGAAGCCACTGAGGCGTGTGACGTGGTCAGATGACAAACAGGAGGAGTAAGGATGAGAGATGCACCACCAGGCAGACCGTTTGAAGGTTGCTCCAGTGATCTAGGTTCGTGGCCTTCAAAATTTTAGTCATGGTCCCCTGTGTAAAAGTTTTGCAGCATGAACCCCAAAAGATGAATATCCATTTCCTTATACATGAAATAGGCTAGTGTACCCTGTAAACATACAAAATAAGTGATATTATGTATACTTTAGATATATTACATATATATAAACATACAAATACTTTGAACATAAATTATATATATATATATACATATACATACATATATATATGTACATATATTTAGATTTTATTTATTTGACAGGGAGAGAGAGAGAGAGAGAGACAGAGAGCAAGCACAAGTGGGAGGAAGCAGAGGGAGAGGGAGGAGGAGACTCCCTGCTGAGCAGGGATCCTGATGCAGGGCTCCATCCCAACACTCTGGGATCATGACCTGAAATGAAGACAGATACTTAACCGACTGAGCCACCCAGGCAGCCCAATAAATATTATTTTTAAAGGTGGAATGAAATATATAAAAATAGAAGTTCTAATTTTTCCCTCTTCCCCCATAGTGGGTTCTCTAGTATGCCCCCAGTGTCCCTGTACCCCCTCTGAAGAGCCCTGGCTGAGGCCAATCTGAGCCTGGGATTCTGATTCTCAGGCTGCTGCAATACACACCCAGGCCTCGGAGCCTTGGGCCTAGTCCACAGTTTCAAAGTATTTGAATTCTAGTCACAACAGATTCTAAGGCAAATGTTTCCATTGCTTGGGAACAATCAACTTAGGCTCCTTGAACATTTAGAAGGATGAAAACTGCACCATCTCTTACCAAAACAAAAATACATTTCACAAGATTTCCTTTTCTTCCTTTTTAAAAAAATAACATTTTTATGTGACTGATTCAAAATATTTTGGCAGAGGACCATGGGACTTGCTCATTGGCTTAGGTGAATTTTGAATTTCTAACGTCTCTTGCCTAGGACATCTTGGCCTACTTGATTCGTGGTCAAAAAAGGCCTGTGTTCATCTGACTTAAATCTTTCGATTGTGAAGGTGGCAGCAGACAGTGCTCTGAGGCCCACACCCACACACCATGCCAGCACTGTGACATGGCCTCTGTGAAGGGTCTACCAATATCAAGGGGGATCCATGTACAAAGAAGCCAAGTTAATACACAGATACTGCTGCTGCCACTGACCCCGGGACACCTCCAAGAAGTCAGCAAATACACGGGAGGCTCCTCAACTGCCCCTGGGTGTGCAGAGTTGCTAACTCCCTGAACTTGACCTCCTTCTTTGTCACAGTGGCCTCTCCCTGCTCCCACCTCATCTGCTCATGCACTTAGACGCCAAGACTAAAGTCAGCTCCATGAGCCGCTCTGCTGGGCAGGAGATCCAGCTGACAAAAAGTTCAGCATGACTTTTGCTCTTTTGGGGGAAGTTCCTTGAAGATTTTTTTTTTTCTTCCCCAACCCAATTCCCAAGTAATAGATGTATATTTATAAGTAAATATAACTAGAGATTCTGTGAAGGCACATTCCCAAACCTAAACATTGACTGGGTCAGAGGGGAGGGACAGAAGGAGCAAAGTGAGAGAAGCAGTTACATATTTCAGGAATTTTTATCATTTTCAAAAACTATAAAATTATATACAAGTCATCAACTTTCAGGTCTTATAGAACCGGATTTTTACATAGCCATGTGGAAACGTCTCCACATTTGGTGTGCACACAATGGAAACTGTAGGAAGACACAAGGTGGTCTCACCCATGGTATGGAGGCCCCCGAAGTCATCATCTCTAGAGAGCAACAGGAGATTAAACTGTACAGAATCTCAGCAAACAAAACCAAGGGATCAAAGAATGAGAAAGTTCTAAAACCTAGTCATAAAATAATAATTTATCTTGAAAATAAAATAGTGGTTTCTCTGGATGCATACTGCATTGTTTTCATCTACTTCAGTCTGGCATATTTCTATTCTATTTACTCAGAAAACTATATTTCAAAAATGCTTGCCCCAGACCATATACTCCCTCTTTTTTTACTATTTGGGTTTTTTTTGTTTTCCTTTTTTTAAAAAAATGAAAGGGGTGCCTGGGTGGCTCAGTTGTTAAGAGTCTGACTTCGGCTCAGGTCATGATCCCAGGGTCTTGGGATCGAGCTCCGTATTGGGCTCCCTGCTCATCAGGGAGTCAGCTTCCCCCTCTCCCACTCACTTGAGAGAACTTGTTTGCTCTCTCACTGTGTCTCTCTTTGTCAAATAAATAAAATCTAAAAAAAAAAAATATAGAAGATACTAGAAATCAAAGTCTTTCTGTCTATCAATTGATCTATCAAACGATCTATGTATCTATCTGGGCCAGAGAGATAAAGGAGAACTTGAAGGGGCTCCTCATCACTAGGGGAGATCAGAGGGGGGCAGAGTTGAAGGAGAGGATTTGGTCCAGCAGGAGGTTCCACAGGGAGCTACGCTCCCCTCTGGCATCTTGGTAAGTCTGAGCAAGACTGATACACTGGTGGAGAATATTCAGCACAGAATGAATTTATTTAACAGGGACTGAGAAGTCACCTCAGACTCATTTTAAGGGAAGAGAAGATCAGACATTCGCGGTTAGTCCACTGCACTCTCTCCCCCATTCATTCATTTGACAAAGATTTCTCCAGCACCTACAGATGTCAGGTACTCTTCTTGGGGCTGGGGATACAAAAGACAAAATAAAGTCCCTGCCTCATGGAGCTCAGGCCCTAGGGGGTCAAGACAGACAACAGACAGGTAAATAGGCAGAATGTCAGAGAGGGGTAAGGGTTAAGGGGAAGAAGGAAGTCGGTGGGAGGGAAAGAGAAGGAGGCCGAAAGGAAGAAGGCAGCATCCTCCCACTCAAGATGGAGCCCAGCCTGGCTTCTCCGTCCAGGGACGCAAGACACAGGGCATACAGGAGGGCTGGCGGGACTCACAGCTCCCGAGACAAAGGTCCCTGATTGAGGCAGGAGGCTGTAGTCTGACATCACCCCACGGAGGTGCTAGACACCCTCTTCTTGCTTCTCCCTTAAATAAGACCACAATGGAAGGGAGAGGCTGAGGGAGATCCCGAGAAGCTATAGGTTATGGCGTTTCAAACGGAAATAAAGTAGTTTCTATTAGCAGGGCTAAGTCAATGCACAAGGCATTTCACTTGTTAGTTTGCTTATTTACTCACTAAGTATAAATACTCAAGAGCTGTCCTGTGCCAGTTTGAATTGAATCCTTTTCTGAATGAACTAAGCATGGACACCAAAATTTTATATTTACAAACTGATTGCCATTAGAGCAAATGCTAAAGAAATACAAGCTCATCGGCACAATTTCTTACCCTTAGCAACAATTCTTAACCTGCTAAAAAGAATTATTTAATCCAATAGTGGTCACACTCAGACCCAAGGTAAAACTGGCTTACTGTCTTTGACTTCTCTTCAGCTCAAAACTCTTCCTTGGGAGGAGTCTAGATTTTGGCATTTTGGTCAGAGAACTTTGCTTTCAAGGACAACGTCATCATCAGGGAACTTGTTAGGAAGCAGACTCTCAGGGTTGCCCCAGAGCTGCAGAGTCGGGGTGCACATTTTCACAAGATCCTGGAGTGACTCCTGTACATGTTACAGCTTAAGAAGCACCGCTGTGGACCATGGCGGGTCCTTTTCTAACAGGAGAGCCTCTCTTTGAATCTTGCACAGAAGACCACGTTGTCCTTCCGAACTTCCAGCTAAGAGACCACACCATCTCAATTACCTGCAGACCCAAGCTCTGGTAGAGTCTGTCTCTCTGCTCTGTCCAGTGGATCAGAGGTCTTCACAGCAAGCCCCGCCTCTCTGCGAGTGTCATCACATGCCTGCTGCCTCTCGATTCCTCACACCCAGCAAGCAGCGGCTGACCTCCACGCTGAGCCCCAATGCTCCTACAGCCTTTGGCCCACATACAGATGGAACCACGGCAGAAAAACTGGCAGGAGCGAGGCTGTCAGGCTGACCTGACTGTTACTGCAGATCCCTTCCGGAAATTTGCTAATCTCATGATCTCAGATCCTTGCCAGGCAGCTCCCGGCCAGCTGCCTCCTCCAAGTGCCTAGCCTTGCCACCCAAGGCTATCTTACGCTTTGCACTAAAAGTCCCTTGCATGGGCAAACTAACAAAGCCCTTAAGAAGACGCATAATACAGACCTAGGATCACACACATTATCTGGCATATGCCAACTCCCCTTGCCTGGTCAGCTGAGATCATTTTTTCCTCTCAGGTGTTCCACCTCACTATTTTTGCAGATTAATTATCTTTTTGTGCACTGAAATTGCTTTTCTACCTAACAACCTGATCAGTCTTCTAAAAATTGTTCATATGCTTAAAGCGGGAGAGTAAAAAAGAAACTGAGCTCTCCAATCCAAAAGCTGAGGTTTCAAAAAAAAAAAAAAAGTCTTAAGGAAATACATCCCCTCTGCCACTCAATATTATAAGGGACTTAAACAGATATAAAATTGTTTCTTCAGTGTCTCTGATAGGATCCCAGCTGAGTTACGGGATATAGCTTGAGTAGTGAACCAGTCACACTGACAGTGATCCTACTGGGCACACCTACACGAGAAAAGATAATCATGGGTCTTCCAGACTGGTCATCTCAACATTGCTATGTCCTTAGGTGGTATAAACTCAGCCTCGTAACTAGTCCTTCACCTGAGGAAGCCATGAAGCTTTGCAGCCTTGGAGTTCAAGTTCTGACACATGGAGTTTAAACTAATAAGCAGTGAATGACAAGGGTGTCTTGGGCCTGCCTGTTGGCTGTTTCTGTGCAAATGTAAATATTAATTCTATAGTACATTTTTCAGATCCTGTTACTCGTGAACAATGGCAACATCTGTGTGGTACACTTGGAACCCAGATAAGACAACTTTCAGTGAAGATAACCATCCCTGGTCTCTAGTCACCCAGACAGAGTCTGGTGCCCTGACGAGGGGGGGAATCACTATCCCAAAGCACACAGCTGGGAAGCATCTTTATCTATGGCCCAAATTCTCCCAAATTCCAACTGAGGGCAATTTCTGACAGGCCACTGCAACTTAACCCTTTTCAATTCTTCCTGTCTGCCCAACTTTCTCATAGTGTGTGATTGTTCTGCCTGTCTTCCTTCTTCCTCTCCCCATGACTGTTAATTATGCCCAGTTATGGGAAGCTCTTGGAGGAACAAACTTGTTTCTGCCTTTGAAGGCCAGAACACACAGAGAGATGATGACCAGGCATGTGCTTGGAAGGCGGCCAGTGGTAATGCTGCTGGCCAAGGGGCAGGACACATTCCTATTAGCAAGCTCTGAGGCTACACACAAGTTGGGGCCCACTGCAGTCACCATCACTTGGCCCAACATTTTTGAGTCATGAGGCCATTTCCCAGTCCTGCCATTCTAGCTCAGTAGATACTTCCAGCACAAACATATTGTATAAAACTAAGAGCAGTCTTGGAATTTCCTCTGTCATATGTTAGAGGTGTGTGCAGCTATCTGGTTGCATAGTCTGGAAGTTTTGCCACCCACCCACACAGTGTAAATTCTAAAAAAAAAAAGTGGAGGGGCTTATCCATTTTAACTTCAAAGAAATAGAGTTCCAATAACCTTAAAATCCTGGAAGCGTTTCTGTTGCATTTGTATATATTTAACAATAAAGTGGCATTTGGGATTTCTCAAATTTGAAAATTATATACACTTATTTCAAAGAAAATACAATTCTCAGGAATCCCACAGAATACTTGGACTTTGGTTTAATAAATGCTGACGTGAGAAACTAGTCTATTTCAAGAAAATATCTTTTAGTTGCAATTGTTGCTGGAAAAGAGGATCTAATTTTTGTTCATGTTATGTAAATTTTCAAACAGACACAAAGCACAGAGATACAGGTGGTATAAGGAGCCCAGGTGTATCCACCACCCAGATTCAACAGCCATCAATTCATGGCCAGTCTTGTTTCTTTCCTTTCCTTTCCTTTTTTATTTATTTTTTAAATTTTATTTATTTATTTGACAGACAGAGATCACAAGTAGGCGGAGAGACAGGCAGAGAGAGAGGGGGAAGCAGGCTCCAAGCTGAGCAGAGAGCCCAATGCAGGCTCCTGAGATCATGACCTGAGCCGAAGGCAGAGGCTTTAACACACTGAGCCATCCAGGCACCCCTCCTTTCCTTTTTTAAAGATTTATTTATTTGAGAGAGAAAGAGCATGATCACCTGGAGGGGAGAGGCAGAGGGAGAGAGAATCTCAAGTAACTCTCTGCTGAATATCACTGAGCACAGAGCCTGACTCAGGGCTCGATCTTACAACCCTGAGATCAGGTCCTGACCCGAAACCGAGAGTCGGATGCTCACCTGACTGTGCCACCCAGACACCCCTGGTGAGTCTTGTTTCTACTCTTCATTTATCTCATAATGTATTATTTTGAAGCCAACCCCAGACATTTCATTTGTAAATACTTCAACATGCATTTCTAAAAGATAAGGACTATTTTTCACCAAAAGCTAAATCACAATTCCATCATTAGATTTAATTTCTCAATGCAATCATATATCTAATCTGTGTTCAAATTTTCCGGAATGTCTTATGAATGTTTTATTGTAATTGGTCTATTCAAATTGGGATCCAACTTTTTATCTGTTTAACAATTAAGTTAGCAAGTGTTTAAGACTGTCATTAACTTAAAAAAAATTTGTTTGGAGATTATTTCCTAATCCCTGGACTCATGACATCAGTGAACAGACATCAGGTCTGAAAAAGAAAGACAAATGTGGAGGTTAAGTGTGGGCTTAGGAAATGAACTGGTCTGGGTTTGAACCCTGATGCCACCATCCTGTTAGGTAACTTCTAGCAACTCACAAGTGATGAACCTCTTGCAAAATGAGATAAATGACAGTTCTTCACTCTCACGTAGAGTCACCAGATGAAACACAGGATGCCCAGCTAAATTACAATTTCAGAACACTAAATTTTTGGTATGAGTATATCCCACACAGAAATCCAAATTTAATGGCATCGTGTGTTTTTATTTGCTCTGTCTTGTAATGCCACTTTCACAGATCTTGCGAGGATTTCGTGCGATAACACGTGTAAAGGGTTCGCTGTAGGGCCCGACACACTGTGACTGATAACAGATACCAGCAGGTCCTCGAGTCAGTCCTGAGAGAGAAAGGAGGGGGGGCCATCCAGGCCTCCTGTGGGATTCCCATCTGCTCTCTGCTTTATTCGAGCACCCTTCCCCAGGTGGGAGATAACGATCTTCAACAAGCTAGAAGTTTGAGCTACAGCCAGTCGTTCCCTCCCACAGGTTTCCAGGCCTAGCTAAAGAGCTGTACAGTGTTTGGGCACTGAGATGTTGCTGATAACAAAGACATTTCTGGCTTCTTAAAAACGAGCGCTCTGGCAGCTCCAGGCCCGCGCTCCCACCTGGCACCAATCAGGGGAGCTGAGTAGCAGCTGCTCCCTTTCTTTGGGCATGGGCCTGCCAGTGTGCCATCTGGCCCATTCACAAACCAGTGTCACCTGCCTGGACCCCGGGGGGGGGGGGACTTGAGTTTGCAACCCCAGTGCCTCCCGTCCAGCACTCTCCCTGTGCTGACGCTTTGGCCTCAGAAAATGCTGAGCCTGAAGTGGGGCAGGAGGCTGGAGAGAAGGCTTAGCGGGGAGGAAAGCAGAGTGGATGAGCCAAAGACAACATCTTTACTGGCTCCAATTCAAGAATCTGTGAATTGAGTTAAGACCACGATGCAGGAAAAAGGGAGGGGGTTGGGAAGGGTAAGTACAAAAAAAATGAACACAAACAAAAACCAGAAGGGCAGTGTGGGCGTGAGACCTGCAGAAGGAGCTCAGGCAGAGAGTGGGAAGCAGGTAAGAAACAGGAGGAACTGAAAACTTGGAGGAACAAGGGCTGGTTAGTGGAGAAGCCAAGGGAAAGGGCAGACACATAGTGACTATGATAGCTTCGACTAGTGAGTATTACAAGCTTTCTCCCCAGTGCATTACAGTCTCCATAAAATATAACCCCCAGCCCATTTAGGAGCTTCTGAGGAATTCTTATCCAAATGCAGACAGATTGTGGCTCCTCGTCTTCAGGCTCCAGGTGGCACCCCTCTCACTGATGGGCAGGCCAGTGCCAGAATGGGGTTTGGGACATGAAAGCTAGCAAATGGGACCAAGGCCGAGAGGACAGTGGTGTTTGTTGCCTCTGCAACTAGGTGTGTCCTTCCACTCTGTGTACTTGACACCTGTTTGGGGGGTGCTGGTGACGGAGAGGCCCAGAAGTGGCCTTGACCACCTTGAATGAGTTCCGCAGAGTAAGTGAGTTCCTCAGCCCTCCACCCACCTCTGCTCGTCACTGATCTGCAGAACTAGCTGAAGGATGAAGGGTTCACGAGGGAGTAGAGAATCATTTTATCCCTGAAAGCAGCTTCTGAAACATCTCTTTTCCCCCAAATTGGCATGCAACTGTTGAAAAGCAGAGAATCCGAGAATGGGGAATGGGTCATAAAAGACCTGCTCTTGAGAAAAGGAAAAGAGAAGGGACCCCGGGAGCAGGGGCGGTGAGGGGGGTGGCTTTACTTTCCAGGGGAGAACAAAGCAAATTGAAGTGGAGAAGATGTACTTCAGGAGAATTTGCCAGAAGAACCTGTCCCAGCAGTCTTATTCAGAGCCCCGAGCAAGCAGGCCCCCTAGTCCTCAAATTATGTAGGCTGAGACCATCCCTCTGGGTGAGGAGGTGTCTTCCTCATCTAAAACTGGCAGCCAGTTTTAGAAGCAGCACAGAAGTTAAAGGGGGAGCTGATGGGCCTTCCTCTTCTTGTACAGGAACTTGGATGATCTCTGTTTACTCAGTTCTCAGTACATGTCTTCCTGGAAATTTTACAGATTTTTCCATCTGGGTCTTGAATATTTCTTATTATTTCTTATTCTTAGGACATCCCTAAGCATTTTAGTTTTTTGTTGCTATTGAAAATATGAGCCCTTCAGTGGAACTTCCAGTTGGTTATTACCAGTGAATACAATGTTAGCTCCATATTTGTGTGTATCTTGAATCTGTGTATCTTGTTGAGCTTTCTTATTAGCTGCAGGAGACAATTTGTAGATATTTTATTTAGAATTTTTTGGCACCTTTGTTCATATGTGACATTTGCATATCATCTTCTCATGCTTTCTTTGCCTGTTTTTGCCATCAGAGTCATGCCAAAATCATGAAATGAATTAAGAGGGCTCTCATGCTTTTCTAAGCTCTGGAATAATTAATATAATAATAATAATTAATAATTAATTGGTGGTATATGTTTGTGTTTGGTACAATGTACTTGTCAAAATTCCAAATGCAGTGGCATTTATAAGGTATATATCTTTGCTCTTTTTAGGGTGAATGTGCATGTATCTGTGTGTTTTCGTGTCAGGTCCTAGATGACCAACTTTTGACTGATTTTCTTTTATCTTCCCAGAAAATCATCTCTTTCACCTGTATTTTTTTTTAAATTTAAAATAAAGTCTCCCAAAAGCATTCTTTTATAATCCATTTCTTGAGTTCTGTTCTTTGTTGACCCTAATTTTGCTTGTGTATGTGTTTTTACCCTGTTCTTGGTCACACTTGCCAAGGATTTGTCTATGTTGTAAAGCAGTAAGTTTTTGTTTTGCTCATCAATCCTGCTACTTTTTCATATTTCATAATATTTTGCTTAATCAGTTGACTTTTTCCTTTTTATTTCTTAGGGTTTGCTTTGTTATCTTTTTTGCCCTTGAATTACAAGCTTAGTTTATTTCAGTCTTTTCTATTACGCTAGGTGTTTTTCCTACCCACCCCTACTCAAGATTTCTGTTTCGAGTGGGACAGACCCACTCCTCATTCAAAGTGGTCACACTGGAGAGTTAGTCCCAGGAGTGCTGAGCTCAGAATGGACACACCATGCACTGCAAGTGACCATGATTTTGCAGCCACACTGGGGGAAGTTTACCTGAGAATGACGGCAATCCAGATGAAACAGAGATTGATGATATTTGTCGAGCACCTAGACCTTCCCCAGTTCAATGTATACCCTGGATTCTTTAATTACATAAGCAAACAGGTTTTTTCCATTTGCTTAAGCCAGTTTGAGCTGGGTTTCAGACACTCATAATTGAAGGAATCTTGCCTTGTCTTCCACCAAGGCCACTGGGGTCTTTATGTTTTCCTCTGAGCGTCGCCTGTATGCTGCAGGTTCAGGTGTTTTTCTTACTGCAGTGCATTTCTAAATAGCCAGTAATTCCTATTTTGGTTTTTTCTTTAACTTAAAAGGTTTTAGAGCTTTTAAAATTCCAGTTGGATTGTTCTGGGACTTTTTTGTTTGTTTGTTTCTGTTTCTTTGATGTTGATTTTATTGCATTACAGTCAATGAGTGTGGTCTATTTTTTGCTTGATTAGAAATTTCAAAATTTGTTAAGATTTTCTTTTTGTTAATACATAGATGATTAGGGGAATGTTTCATGTTCTGTATGTTTACGAAGTCTGTATATGTTTTATATCCACACACATAATGTTTGTGTGAGTGTAAATATTTTGTAATAATATATGCATACTAGATTAAGTTTATTAATTGTGTCATTTGAATTCTATGCATCTCTGACTGTTCACTCAATTTAGGGGGAAAAATTTTTAAATCTCCCTTTAGGGTTGTGAATTTTATTTTTTTGTACTTGTACCAGTTCTTGCTTTATGCAGCTCAGGCAATTTGCGGGTTACATTAGGATTCATGTTATAATTTCCCAGATAATTGCACCTTTTCAGACTCTGAAATATATCCTCTTTGTTTCTTTCAATGCTTTTTTCTTTTTGCTTTAAATTCTATTTTGTCTGATATAATGTTGTCACATTTGAGGTTTTTTTGTTACCATCTGTTTTGTAAATCTTTTTCGAAGATTTTTTTTTTCCCAAAGATTTCTGTGTTATGTTTGTATCTCTTATAAGCAGCATGTCGTCGAATTATCTTGTTTTGTTTTTTGCCTAGTCTGACAGGATTTAGCAGGTGAATGTTATCCACTTACTTTATGATAATTGTGGATATAGTTAATTTCTGAGAGTAGAAAAAAAAATCTAACCAACTGGTATTATAGTTCCACTCCAGGAAATAGTCCCATGACATTTTTCAGGTTATTTTCTTCCCTTTCTTTGTTCTATTCTCTTCCTTGGGATAGATGTTACAGTTTTGTTTTGTTTCGTTTTTAAGATTTTATTTATTTATTTGACAGAGGGCAAGAGAGAGAGATTGATCACAAGCAGGCAGAGAGGCAGGCAGAGGGAGAGGAGGAAACACGCTCCCCGCTGAGCAGAGCGCCTGATGCAGGGCTCAATCCCAGGACCCTGAGTTCATGACCTGAGCCCAGGGCAGAAGCTTAACCCACTGAGCCATGCAGGCGCCCCAGTGTTACAGTATTTCAAATGTTCACTAGTACTTTTAATTTTATTTTTCCATTTTCTTTTTATTTTTTAGAACTGTCTTCTCAAATTCTTAGCTTCATTCTCCAGCAGGTTGTTTTTAGGCTTTGTCTCTGTTATCATTAGTCCATCTACTGAAATTATTATTTCAATCATCATGGTTCTCATTTTCAGTTTCTCTGAGGATTATTCACATAACCTGATTTTGTTTTAGGGCTGTATGATCTCCTTAGCCCCTATGAAGATATCATAATAACATTGTTTTTTTAAGTGCTTTCATCTCTTTCCTCTATCAACTGTTTTAGTTCTTTTGCTCTTAAGTTTTGGTATCTCCTTCAGAGTGTTTAATGTACCTAATGTTTTAGGTAATTCCCATGTGGATTCACATCTCTAGTGAGACTCTCTCTTGCCTATTTGTGAGTAGGATCCTTTTTGACAAGACTTCTCCAGCAATGCGGGGGAGAGGCAGTGTGTGCTCTCAAGGAGCTGTACAGATCGAGAGTTAGTATTCTGGGCCTGGCCATTCCATGGGCCATTCCAAAGCACCCACATTCACTGCTCCTTTATTGGACTGATGGAAAGCAGCCCCACCAACCATTCTGTGGTACCCCAACTTCTTATTCTCTTGTTTCCTGCGCCTCTGGCAGCCGGCAACACCCCAGAGCCACATAAGCCATGAACAATATAGACCTCTTCTCCCTGAGCTTGGGCTGCGTTTATTTTATTATAAATATCAAAATTTTAATTTGCTGTGTCAGAAGCATTCACAACCTTCTATTTATTCCTAGAATTATCTAACAGAATCAAGTGCCCTCATAACCAAGGCCTCAAAAAATCTCAAATTTTTATTGCATACATTAAAATATTTGTACCCTGTTTTTGCCCAAGACAGTCCCTTTAAAAGGCAAGGAAACATTTCCAATTTAAAATGAGATGTTTCTCAGAATGATACTGCACATTTCAATGTGTTCCACAGGGTTTATAATTAATAGTCAGAGCAGCACCTGCTCGAAATCTTAATTGCTTTCTTCCCCATGAAAACTGATGCTGGAGGTGTGGGTGAATTGATTTGTACTACATAATACAGCGGCAGACTCAGTTTTGGCACAGTCACACAATAGAGAAAAGTGAACACCTTATCGAAATTTTTTCCCAAGAAAAAGCTTAATTATCCTGGTTTCCGGTATTCCAGGCAAGTACCTGTAATGAACATGATGGTGATAGTCCTGTGACTTATCATTTGATGTCACACATGTCTGAAGATCCAAAGAAACCAAAGATAATCTATAGAAACATTCTAGAATCCAGTAACTCCATTTAGCATTAACTGTCTTTTACATTCAACCTCATTGTCCCTTTCCTTTAAGTGTGTACTCTTGGTGAAGGAGTCGGAGGTTCCAGGTCGACCTGTTCTCATCGTGGCTGGACCTGGGGATCCACTGCTCACCTGCTCTTGACCTCGGCTTTCGCCTCTCACAGAGATCCCGCTGAGTTGGGCATGGCCAATGCCCAGCTGCTCCACGAGGGAAGCTGGTTCCTGTGCTAAGGCTCTAGGAATAAAAGTTCTTTCATTAAACGAATGTGGAAATGCTGCTTTGGCAAATCAAATTGTTTTTCTGAAGCTACTTCTATTGTTTTTCCTATTCAACAAGTAATCTGTGTTTACTTCCAGGAAAAAGATATGAAAAACAAGAGAAGCAAAGGAAGAAACTTTCCTGCATGGCTTGATCAGCTGCATTTTAAATGTCCTGAGAGGGTCAGAAAACCTTAAAAATCGTACAATGAATCTTTTTGCAACACAGAGGTTTGAGTTGGTAGCTTGACTTTTCCTGCAGTGAATGTACTTTACCAGAGGATTTAGGGGTGTTGCCAGATGTAGCCTCACCCATTCAAGCAGTGGGCAGTTCTGGAGTGCTCTGCTCTCAGGCCACGCCATCCCGCTGCACTCTGTGCTGCACTCTATTTCAGAGCTTCGCCTTCCCGGGGCCTGCCTGCAGACAGTTTTGCTTCAGTTTCACGTGGTGGGGCAGCAGATTTGCGTCCCATGACTGACTCCCCACCCACCTGGACTAGGGAAGCTCTAATGACTCAGGGCGGGCCTCGAGATGCCACTGAAATGCCAAACGGAGCTTTCCTGCTCTCGCAGTAATACCTCCAACACTCTCCCCAAGAGACATTTTAAAAACACAGAGGACTTTTGGGAGGGACTCCATCACTCTTCCCACTGGTCCCGTGGGTGGTGGTGGGAGGGAAGAGGGTCAAGGGGCAGGACCAGTACCTCTCCTGGAGAAGCTGCAAGGCTCCCTCAGACTATGGATTTCATGAAATGCTTCGGCTGAGTAACCAGTTTCAAATATGTACCAAAGAGCTTGCTGTAAAACTTACAAGTCCATAGGCCATTTTACATCTTCGGTCTTACTCTGTTGTTCTGACATTCCCCATCTGAAGTAGAACAAGGAGGCCCATTATTAGCATGCCCTAAAGGAGCGCTCATCATAAAAGGAAGCCAGGCTTATTAATTCAGTCACAGTCTTGTGGATTCCCAGCTCAGCTTCTTGTGTTAATGAAACATGCACAGCAGTTGACAGTAGCTGTTGAAATTAGCTGTCATATTTACGGTTTACCAGAGCCTTTGCTTTGGAGATTTCCAACAAAGTGACAGGGATTTCCCAGTAGTCTAGGACTTTATTTCTCTGGGTTTATCTGAGATGTCACTAAGTGTAAGATGAGAGTAAAAAACATGTATTTTTACAAAGAACATTTATTTGATGCTCCAAAAATGTCTCTTCTTGTCTAGAAAAGTAGTTATTCATTGCATTGTCTTCTTGTTATTCAGAAGTATAGCATTTCAACACATATTGATTAGAGCAAATAAAACACAGGTTACCCTCACAAGTTATGCAGCACGATCACAGTACACATGCAGGCACGTGTGTCCCAAATACATATGTATTTTAGGTAATCATTTTAGGTTTGCACAGAGATACAGTTTAGAAGCCATTTTCCTTGTTTCGTGTGTATTTACAAAATATATATGGAGGAGGAGAAGTTATCTGCCTTTATAATTCCCAACATATTTTTGAAAATATGAGCTGCAGAGTAGTGATTATTGGAAGCAATTTTATAAAACATTAGAAATCCTGTGGCCATTTGAATTCACCTATGGTGAGTTTGTAAGGGCTTAATCAATTATCTGTTAGGAGCCTACTAGGTGTTGTGTTAATAGCATAAGACACAATCTCTGGGTCTTGAGATCAGGCTTCAGTGGAGGGGCTGGGAGGGCAATCAACAGCCGTGTGGATAATAGACAGATAGTTGAGCCAAACACAACGGGGCCACAAAGGTGAGAGTGGCCTGATCTATGTGAAAGTGAAAGAGGGGGTTAATTCTCCTGCTGTGTCCATGGTGGTCTCCCATTTAGTCTCACAGAGCCACATTCTGGCCCACAATCATAGGGGTGACGCACAGACAGAACCTATTTCATGGCATCCCCAGCAGTGAAGTGAGTGAAATGGGTTCTGACTACTACCTTCTCTTCAAGGAATTGTGTGTCTCCCTAAAAATTACCAGCTGTGATGGACTCATGTTCACTTATTCCACACCAAAAGGTGCAGATACAGTTTACAGTATTTCTTACAGAGCTAAGCTCTGTGCCTTGTTATCATTCTGGGATTTGAATGGAAGGAATGATTTATTTCTGGTTAGAAATTAAAGGTTATTTTCCTTCCTTGGGTGGGTAAGAAAAAAAAAAAAAGATAGCAATGATTTCTATCTGCCTGTTAGGATTTCTTGGCAATTTATGTTTTGCTTAGCAATTTGTGGTCCAATGTATTCTAGAGTAGTGGTTCTCAATCAGGGTTCTTCTGTCTCTTAGAGGATATTTAGTAAGGTCTGGAGACATTTTTGGTTGTCATTGGATGTGGGGGGCGTTGGAGAGGGTGCTTCTGGAGTTAAAGAGGTCAGGGAGGCTGATAAAAACCCCACAGTGCACAACACAGTCCCCCTCCCTAAAGAATTATCCAGCCCCAAATGCAAATAGTGTCAAGCTTGAGGAACTCTGGGTTGGAGGATAACATGACCTTTTTCAAGCAGTCGCTAGAGGGAAAAGTTGAAACGGTGGTCTGAGTGTAAGGGGTTAATATTTTTCTACAAGCTGGTGTCTTGGTTGAAAAAGCTTAAGGGCACATCCACTTCTAGACACCTACAGCAAAGTCTTCAGCTTGCCGAACTGCCCGCAATGGGAATCACTGAGTTGCTACTCTGTGGGCAGTTGCTCCCCCTTCCACCAGCCCACCATCTACACACCCTCTCCTCTCCCAGTGCAGCATGCCTTCTACTCATCACTGTCTGCATTTTTGCCATCCCGAGTTATTTATCAGTTCTTACATGCTATTTTATTTCACCAAGAAATACCACCCACAAGATATTCAACCCTACAGTTTGCAATCTAATTTCAGACAGCTGAATATTTCTTTAAATTAAAGAATTTTGATGGCAGGAGCTGATAACAACTGTGCGCATTTTTTTCCCCTGGCATTTACAAAGGGACGTGCATTTCAAAAGGCTGCCTCTTCTTTCCAGGATACCATTAGGGGAAAAATAAAACAATTTAGCCTTTGAAGTCTTTTTATTTAACAAAAAAGGGGGGGGTGAGAGAAAAAAGTTTTTAAAGGGAACTTCCCTCAAAGGAAATATTCTAGACAGATGACTTGATTTAGGGCTCTTACATGCACTTAGCTTTTTAACAGTCTGAATAACTCAGCAAATCTGAAACAAAGAAGGTTCTAAAAAAGCAACTCATGGCTAGGACTGTGGGTAATGAAATTTCCTTTGAACAATATGATCACTGTGTGTGAATATTTCAGATGATGACCAGAACATACACACAAAAATCTTTGTTCTGTTAGTACTGTTCTAATCTTAGAACCAGATTAGACCTCGTGTTCTGACCACTGTGGAATTTTGCTTCCCATGGAGACAGCCCCTCCTTCCATAGGAGTGGGCAGAAAACAGTACTCCAAACAGCTGCAGATATCCTAAGGCAGAAGTGGCAAAGATACGGCACGTGCATCACAGAACTGCTGGTGCCCATTCACCCCTTCCTTCCTCATGACCAACACTGTTGAATACCTAATGCCTCTTTCTCGTTGAGCCCAAACAAGGTCCTGGAGTCCTCACATGGCATTCCCTTCTGTCTGTGACACCTAAAGGGGGTCTCACTGTAGAACAGATCTTCTGGTCAGAGGTTTTATGGTGTCCCTTTCACCTATACCACACAGTCCAACATCCTGCTGTTCGTGAAATGCAACAAGAAAACACACTACTCTCACAAACAAAGGTACCTATAAATCCTCAATTATCACATGATCTTCTCAGTTTTAATAACTGTGTAGATCAATTGCAAAAAATAGCTCTGTTAGCTCCCTGTATCCACACTCTCTGCTATGTGACTTTGCAGCTACTCATATCAACAGATGAAGAAGACATTTTGCTCGAGTTTGACTTGGTCTGGTGACTTGGTTTGGTCAATAGAATTCAGTGGAAGGGACAATGTGATAGTTGCTAACTGGAGACTCAAAGGACTTTGAACTGTTCTGCTCTGTCTCTAGTTCCCCTACTTGCACCAAGACCTTGTGAGAACATATCCCATTGGCCTGCTGGAGATTGAGACAATGGAACAGAGCACAGTCAGGACGGTGGGCCAAGCCAAAGCCCCAGATTGGGGAAAGAGTCCAACCAAGATCATCCAAACCAACTACACTGCCACAGCTGGCCACAGATGCATACGTGAGCTCTGCTGAGCCTCCTCACATCAGATCCAGAGTAGTGAGCAAAACCAAGTGTTTATTACATTGTACAACCAAGGTTTTGGAGTGGTTTATGACTAGTAATAGCTGACTGATATAACAGCAAATCTCTGTCCAATTTCCACCTCTCCCATAAAGCCTTCTTAACCACTTCAGCCGGTATCACTTCTTACTTTCCTGTGCACCACTAAGCATTTACTGAGCCACTGGTTCCCAAACTTTGTTCCAGAAAAATTCTATGTACATCTTAGTCATGTACCTTTAATATCTGTTAGTTGAGAAATGAATCATCACAATCACCTAAATTTAGTAACTTTTAAATTAATATTTTCATAATCATATATTTTGCACATATTTTTAAAGGCTGTACATCTATAATTGAGACATTATTTATTCAGTCAAGGGACAATGATTGGTACAGCGAAAGATTCAAAACCCCCTTATGAATCCTGGACTACAAGGCTGGAAATCTTTGGTCCATGCTTTTTGCATTTAATCATGTCTAAGGATGTGACTTAAATGTTCTCTCAGATATCCATGGCATTGTTAATGTTTTGAGAGGAGGGACTATGTCTGGTCCTCCCCTTGTCCTGCTCCCCTACCACCACTAACAACCATGCTGTGATACAATTACAGCAGTGTGGGCAGGACTGGGGCCAACTATAAAGGCCTTATGTTGTCTGTAGGAAAGCAGACTCTGGAGTCAGGGTGCTTAAGTTCAAAGTCTGGCTCTCCAACTCACTAGGCCTGTGACCTTGAGCAAGTCAATTAACCCCTCTGGACCTCAATTTCTTTGTCTGTAAAATGGACATATTAATAGTACCTACCCTTGTAAGGTTGTTAGGAGGACTAAATATATTCATATATGTAAAACATTCAGATTGCTGGGTGGCAATTACTAACTTACGTTAACTTGCTAATGTTGACTTATTAATATAACATAAATATCAATTTACAGTATTATTAAAAATGAAGTTCTTAGAGTACCCGGCATAATGCTTATTAAATGTTAAATGTTATTGTTACTAGTATTGTTACTGCTATTGTTATTATTATTACTAGATTTTCCACATCCTTGAACAGTGTTGATTTGTTAAAAGAGGAGTTTGTTAGTATCATTGCTGAATATATGATTCATGATATAACTAAGTTTGGCTCCTTGATTAGGCTAATTTTGAGGGCAATTTGGGCTAATTTTGGTACTGGATTTCATGATGGCAGATGAGAGTTCTGAGAAAACAGCCTGTTCCCTTTCTGTTCAAAGGAATATACGTGACAGGTTCTTGCCGAATGTCTTCCTGTTAATCATTCTCTTCTGATTCATGGAGATGCTTAAGCTTAGCTTCTATACCATGACCCCCTTCACATCAGAAGAAAGGCCAGGAAAAAATGGGAGACCTAACTCTTATTACTTTTCCTTCCACAGCATTTACTTCTATAAAATATACTCATTCTTTCTATTTATTTTTAAATGTCCTCTGTGTTACCATAATGTAATTACGCCAGCTATGGAAAAGCTAATTGTGTCCATACTTTGAATGATGATATCTAAAAATCTTCGTGACATGTCCAAATACTTGTCAATGTAATCAAGGATGTCCGGATAAAGTATCACTTAGGTTGTACCCCGATGAGTCCCTTCACCTTTCTCAGTGTGTCCACGCTTGTTCCTGTACCCATGGCTGTTGATCTGCAAGGACTTACTGCACCATTTAAAGAAGGAACACAGGTCCTGTAAGAGAAGAGGTTCTGCCTTTCAGAGTGCTTGTTGGGATTATTTGTGAAAAGAGTTTTCACATTTGGAACATCTGGGACAGGTGTCTATGTAGGCAGCCACACACTGGTATTACAGTTGGGGGATGCTCGGAAGACTTGTTTGGTTTATTAGAAATGGGCTCTGCAAAAGGAAAGCTTAAAACAGTTAAAAACTAAATGATTCTGGAAATGTCAACGTGTAAATTCTTACTGCCATTTATTCTTCTTTCCATGACCATTTGAGTCTTTTCTTCATCAGGAATTCCACAGCAATGAGAGAAGTGCCCAGACCCCTCATTTATCCATTCCATAAGTGTTTAATGAGCTCCTACTATGGTCACTGAAGAAGACAGAGTATGGCCCTCTTCTCTCACGGAGGTGATATTTTACTGGGCGAAATAGAGTGCAGATAAATAAATAACTAAGAAAAAGAACCCATGGTGCATATGTTGAGAATTTTTATAAAGGGGACTTGATAAAGAATACCAGAAGGGTTACATCAAATTTCCTGGTCAAGAGGGATTTCCCAGAGGAGACAGCATCTAAGCTGAGATCTAAAAAAAAGCAGCCAGCCATCAAACTTTAACAAGAAGAACATTCCAGGCAGAAAGACCGGCAGTACAAAAGCCCTATGGCAGAGCAAGCATGGTGGTGTTTGTACACCAAAATGATGGCCACTTTGATGGCATATGGTGGGCAAAGGGGACTGAGTCTCAAGGTGAGAGAGAGAGAAAGAGAGAGAGAGAGAGAAAAGCAGATGTGAATTCAAGGCAGACTTTGAAATCCAGGGTAGGAGGCTTGACTTTTATGTCAAGTGTGTTAGGAAAGCATTAGGAGAGTTGACAGCAGGGAAGTGACATGACCTGGCTCAAGATTTGAAAAGAACACTCTGTTGCTCTGGGACGATGATTATGAGGCAGGAGTTAAGGCAGATAGGCCAGTTTGGGAGCTCCTGTGAAGTCCTGTCCAGAGGAAGTGGAGATTTAGGCCAGGATTGCTAGCCTGGTTGGGGTAAGGGACTGACAAGGAAAGAACAACTTTTGGGTTTGGAACTTGAACAGCAGGGTGGACGGAGATGCTGTTTTCAGAAATGGGGAAGACTGAAAGAAAACCAGGCTTTTTTGGCATTTGTGTAGGCTGAGAGGGTGGGAGTGGGAATCATCTGTGTGCTCTAAGTGGTTAATGCCAAGTAACTAAACACAGTCCTGTCATAAACGTGGGCGGCAGCTTCTTTCATTGACATTATATTTAGATATGTGAAGAAAACAATCACCTTTGCAACTGCCTTTTTGAACGTGACCAAGACGAAAATTACTTCTGAAGTAAGTTAGTGGAACCAAACATTTGATTGGGTTTTCTTTTCTTTGTACATATTTATGTACAACAAGGCCCTAAATGAATGTTTTCCCATGATAGCCATGATGATAATTTACACGTAAGCTGACCTTTATCTTCCAGACCACATCAGAATAACTGTGTACTTACTGGTTTAATGGCTGTCTCCATCACTAGAATGTATGAGGGGCCTTGTCTGTCTTGCTCAGTGCTTGGTACATCACGGGTGGTCAATGTGTATGTTAAAGTAAACAAATGAATAAAAGCTTACAGTTTAGAGAATCTTTGGAAAGTTATTCCAGCTTTGACTATTGAAAAAAATTTGTTTTTTTTTTAATATGGTAGGTCAGAGAATTATACTTCTTGGAATATAAAATAGATGTCTATGAAATAGATTTATTCCTCCTGTTAAGTACAACTGAAATAAACATAAAAGGACTCTGCTGATAGAGAAAGGCAGGCAGAGAAGCCAGAGACCTAAAGACCTGAGGAATACCACAGCATCCTCTGGGTTTTCTTTTGGTCTCACATATCCCAGACTAGGAGCTGAAAAAGCCAGACAAGTCTTCTTCACCCAATGGGTGAAGACAAAAGAAATCCCCAGCCTGTTTTCTTTAGCCAAAGGACCAAAGAAGGGATAACCTTGCAAGTCAGAAAACTTGTATACAATAACCTCTGTACTCCAGACACCTCAGAAAAAACACAGCAACCTCATCCCCATCCATGCCAATGCAGCCCAGCGGGGAGACTGGACTTCCACCCACACAGGCTATCACAAGGTGGAGGCAGTGTAAGAAAAAGTCAAACAGAGAACCAATAATGAGGCTCCCTTGTTGCAACATGGGGAGACTGGCCCTTCTTTCTCACCTGCAGGAATGAGGTATCCATCCTCTGTTGTCTGGGGTGGTGTCAGGGGAAGCTTCGTGAGGATCAGGACTTCCTAGATCTACCAGCAGTAATGAGGTTTGCCCTCCCTCAGTGTCAGTGAAGACCCACAGTCTCAACCAGTACCAAAGATTCACCCACCACTACCTCCTCAGACATAACAGAGAAGCTGGGGAACCTGGACTTCCACCTACACCTCTCAGTAAAGATGCTCCTGTTCCCCTACTGGAGTGAGTGGTGTGAGCAAAAAAAATGCTAAAGCAGAAAATTCAAATAAGACTTAGGGTCACGTAACAAAATGCAAAAATGTTCAGCTTTCAATAGCAAGTCATTCATCAGTTTGATCAATAGAAAATCATATAACCAGAAAGATCTGAAAAAGAAAGAAAAAGGAAAAATCAATAGATGCCAACACTGAGGTGACCGAGGTCTTAGGATTATTTGACAAAAATTTTATCGCAGCCCTCATAAAAATGTTTCAAAAAGAAATTAAGAACACACTTGAAGCAAATGGAAATAGAGGAAGCCTTGGTGAAGAAATAGCAACTGTCAGAATGACATAGAAAAATATAAAGGAGGACCAAATGGAAGTTTCAGAACTGAAAATATGGTAACTGAAATTAAAAGCTTACCAGCAGCACAGAGAGGGTAGAGGGATATAGGCAGAGAACTGGAAGAGAGAACAATAGAAATCACTCTAGCTGAATGAGAGAGAGATCATAAGCTAAATTTAAGTTAACAGAGTTTCAGGAACGTGTGGGCTCTAACAAAAGACCTGACATTCACGTCATTATTGTCCGGAAAGGAGAGAAGAAAGAGGACAGGGCTGAAAATGTACTTGAAGAAATGATGGCAGAAAAGTCTCCACATTTGGCAGAAGATATAAATCTTAGGCTGAAGAACCTGAGTGCAACTCAAATACAATAAACCCAAAATAAATGTATGCAATGACACATCATGATTAAACTTCTGAAAACTAAATAAGTAGAAAAATCCTTGAAAACAGCAAGAGAGAAATGACACTTTATCCACAGAAAAACAATTAGAATGACAGTATAGTTCTCATCCTCTGTCACCACAGACCCAGAAATGGCCCAAAGTATCTCAATCCCTGAAAGAAAAGAACTGCCAATCTAGAATCCTAAATCCAGCAAATATATCCTTAAGGAATGAAGAGGAAATGAATACATTCTCAGATAAAGGAAAACTAATAGAACTTATTGTCAGCAGCCTACCCTAAAAAAATGGCTAAAAGAAGTTCCCTAAACAGATAAGACATAATAAAAGAAGAAACTTTAGGAACTTGGCTCAAAGAGGAAATCACCTGGGAAATTGCAAAATACATTACAGTGAATAAAAACGAAAGCACAACATATTAGAACTTGGGGGATACTTAAGCAGCACAGGAAGGGAAATGTATAGCACTAAGATACACACATCAGAAAAGAGAAAAAGTCTCAAACCAATGATTTCATCTCAAGAATCTAGAAAGAAAAGAGCAAAATGGCCTCAAAGCAAGCAGAAAAATGAAATAATGAAGAGTGTATATCAATGAAATAAAAACAAAACATAAAAACCCAGATAAAATCAGTAAAACAAAGATGTGGTTCTTTGAAAAGATCAATAAAATTGGCAAACCTCTATCAAGTCTGACAATGAAGAAATAAGAGAAAACACAAGTTACCAGTATCAGGAATGAAGCAGGGGATATCACTATAGACTCTGCAGATATCAAAAGTACAGTAAGGGAACACTGCAGACAACTGTACACACATAAATGTAATAACTTAGAGGAAATGAACCGATTCTTACAAAACCCCACGAACTATGACAATTAACCCACTATAAAACATGTAATTTGAACAGCCCTATAACTATCAGGTTAATTGAATTTTTTTAAAAAGCTTTTATTTATTTATTTGAGAGAGGGGGAGAGAAAGAATATGAGCACATGAGTGGAGTGGGGTGGGGGAGGGGCAGAGAGAGCGGGAAAAGCAGACTCCCCATGAGCAGGGAGCCTGAAGGACAGCTAGATCCCAGGACCCTGAGATCATGACCTGAGCCGAAGGCAGATGCTTAAATGAGCCACCCAGGTGCCCCAGTAAATTGAATTTTTAAAAAAGCTTCTGAAAAAAAAGTATTTCAAGGCTCTGAAAACTTTACTTAGAAAAAACTTCAAATGTTTAAAGAATTAACATCAATTCTTCAATCTCTTCCTGGAAAGAGATGAGAAATGAATATGTCACAGTTCGTTGTATTAAGTTAATATTACCCTGATACTAAAATCAAAGACAGCACAATTAAAAAAAAAAACAAACTATAGACTGATATCCCTCTTTTAAAAAAAATTTTTTTTTTAATTTGAAAGACAGAGAATAAGAAAGAGAGGGCATGAGAAGGGGGATGGTCAGAAGGAGAAGCAGACTCCCTGCAGAGCAGGGAGCCCAATGCAGGACTCGACCCCAGGACTCCAGGATCATGACCTGAGCCTAAAGCAGTTGCATAACCAACTGAGCCACCCAGGTGCCTGGCCAATATCCCACTTAATTGAAGATACAGAACTAAACAAACACCAAGAAATAAAATTCAGCAACACATAAGAAGAAATATGCACTATGACCAAGTGGGATTTATTCCAAGGATGCAAGGCTGGTTCAATATTTGAAAATCAACCAATATGATATACCATATTAACAGGTTAAAGAAGAGAAATTATATTAATCAATGTAAAAAAGCATTTCACATAATTCAATATCCATTTATGATTTTAAAAACTCAGAAAAATAACAACAGAAGAGAACTTTTCCAACTTGATAAAGATTATCTATGAAGAGGCTATAGCTAACATATTTAATGGTGAAAGATGAATGTTTTCCTCCTAAGATCAGAAACAAGGCAAAGGTGTCTGCTCCCCACTCTAGTTCAACATAGTGCTAGAAGAAATAAAAGTATTCCTTTTTGCAGATAACATGATTGCCTTTGTAGAAAATCCCAAAGAATCTCCAAAATCTCCTAGAATAAATGAGTTCAGTAAAGACACAGGATACAAAATAAACATACACAAATTAATTGTATTTCCATACACTAGCAATGAATACATGGACCCTGAAATTAGAAATACAATAACATTTGTATTCTCCCAAGAAAGATTAAATTCCAGTGTACATCTAACAAAATATATTTAAGACTGGTATTCTAAACAGTACACCACACTGGTAACAGAAATCAAAGATAAATAAATATAGAAATATACTATATTTATGCATTGGAAGACTCAGCAAATTGATTTGCTTCAAATGGATCAAAATCCTGGCAAGATTTTCTTGGTAGATATAAACAAAATTATTCCAGTATTTATATGAAAAGACAAAAGAACCAGAATAGCTAAAACACTTTTGAAAAAGAAAAACAAGGTGGGAAGAAACAACCCACCACTTCAAGACTTATGATATAGCTATAGTGATCAAGTCTGTAAGGTACTGACAGAGAAATAGATACAAGATCAAAGCAATGGGTTAAATGCTATGGGCGGAACTGAATCCTTCCCAAAATTCACATGTTAAAGTTCTGTATTAGTCAACGTTCTTCAAAGAAAGAAAAACAAGAGGCTGCAAATATATATATTTATTTTAGGAACTGGCTCACATGATTACAGAAGCTGAGAAATCCCGCACTCGGCTGTCTGCAAGCTAGAGAATTAAAGCCAACGGCGTAGTTCAGTGTGAGTTCAAAGGCCTGAGTGTGTAGAATTTATATAGATGTACATATATATATACATATATATACACATATATAAATACAAATATTCTCTCTCTCTAGACACACGCACACACACACACACACAGAAATTATAAGCAATGGACTCACATAGTTATGATGTTTGAGAAGCCTCAAGATCTTCATTTAGCAACCTGGATGCCCATGAAAGCTGAAGGTGTATTCTAAGTTCTAAGGCCTAAGAACCAGGAAGTCCATCAGTGTATTTCTAGTCCAAATGCCCACAGACCCAAGAACTAGGAGGAGTCAAAGAACTGATGTCCTGGTTGCAGACAGTCAAGCAGGAAGCATTCCCCTCCTAAGAGGAGCATCAGCCTTTTTGTTCTATTCAGGCTTTCAGTTGATTGGATAGAACCTGTCCATATAAGGAAGAGCAATCTGCTTTAGTCTACCCATCCCAAAATTAATTTCATCCGAAAAACCCTTGCAGACCCACCATCCAGAGTAATGCTTGACCAGATGTCAGGGCCCAACATTAATAAATCTGTGGTCACATTGATACAGAAAATTAACCACCTGGAGACCCTCATCCCAGTAGCTCAGAATATGACTGTATTTGGTGACCTTTAAAGAGGTAATTAAGTTAAAATGAGATCATTAGGGTGGGTCTTAATTCGATATAACTAGTGTCCTCATAAGAAAAGGAAATTTGGGCACAAACACTTCCACAGGGAAGACCACGTGAAGACACATGTCAAGGAGAGAAGTCTCAGAAGAAACCAACCCTGCTGACATCTTCATCTCAGACTTCTTGCCTCCAGGACTGCGGAACAATAGATTTCTGTTGTGGGGCTCTCAAAGTCTGTGATCCTTTGTTATGGCAGTCCAAGACAATGAATACCATAGAGAATCCAGAAATAGACATACATAATTAAGTCCAACTGATACTTGGTACAGAGGTGCAAAAGCAATTCACACAGTGCTAAAGCAATTGGACATCTATAGGCAAAACGTAAGCCTCAATGAACTCAGATCATGAACTCACATGTTAAGACATAAAAGCATAAATCTCTTAGGGGAAAAAAATCATTGGTTTCTAGGGCTAAGTAAGAGATTTTTAGACTTGACACCAAAACACAATTCCTACAAAGAAAAACTGATAAACTAGACCTTACCAAAATTAAAAACTTTGTTCTGTGAAAGGCTCTGGTAAGCCAATGTAAAGACAAGCCACAGCCTGGGAGAAAATATGTGCAAGCCACATATCTGACAAAGGACTAGTGTCTAGACTGTATAAAATACTCTAAAAAGTCATCATAAAAACAACAGCAAACCTAATTCCCTAGTTATAAAATGGGAAGACATGAACAGATATTTCACCGAAGAGAAGATACAGAGAGTCAATAACCAAATGAAAAGATATATAACAGAAGTAGCCAAGCGAGAAATGCAAATTATAAGCACGATGAGCTACCACTTCACCTCTATCAGAATGGTTAAGATAAAAAAATTTTCACAACATCAAATACTGGCAAGGCAATGAAGAAACTCGATCACTCAGATGTTGTTGATGGGAGTGGAAAGTGGTCTGGCTACCCTGGAAAACAGTCTGGTAGTTTCTTAAAAAGGTAACTGTGCAGTTACCATAGATGACCCAGTAATTACAACCCCAAAGAAATAAAGATTAATGTCCACATAAAGAACCATCCATGGATTTTTTTTAAAAGATTTTATTTATTTATTTGAAAGAGATCACAAGCAGGCAGAGAGGCAGGCAGAGAGAGGGGGAAGCAGACCCCCACCCGAGCAGAGAGCCCGATGCGGGGCTCGATCCCAGGACCCTAAGACCATGACCTGAGCAGAAAGCAGAGGCTTTAACCCACTGAGCTACCCAGGCGCCCCCCACCATGGATGTTTTTGTTAATAATAAACTGTCCTTCGACAGGTGAATGTCCCTCAATGGGTGATTGGCTAAACACACCATGGTACATCCATATTGTACTGTACTATGGAATTTGGTTCTATGGAAAAGGATTAAAATCTTGATACACACAACTTAGGTGAATCTTCAGAGAATAATGCTGAGTAAAATGTAACCAAAAGGTTACTTAAAACTGTATGATTCCACTTACATAATTCCTGAAGGAACAACATTATAAAAGTGAAAAACAGATTAGTGGGTACCAGGGATCAAACAGGTGCTGGGTAGGAGGAAAGTGGGGATGGCCACGAGGGAGCCTTATAAGTATGAAAGTGTTCTGTATCTTGACTGTATCACTATCAATATCTGGGTTGTGACATTGTACCACATTTTGCAAGATGTTATCACTGAAGGAAACTGAGTAAAGGATCTATGGGATTTCTCTGTATTACTAATTACACTTCCCCATGAATCTAGAACTAGCCCAAAATAACAAGTTTAATTTAAAAAACGGGTTATAAATATATTTAAAATAACAACACACAGGATTGAAGTATAGAACCTGAGAGCTAGAAGGGCCTTTGGTGATTTTCTTCCAATCCAAAATACCTTATACCAGACAAAATTTATTGTTTTGATTTAAATTAATAATTTCACTTATAAATATGTTAGGGTATGTGATTATATGAAGAAACTTTTTTAAAAACAAGATTTACTTTTTTGGGATAGAGTGGGGAGAGGGAGAGAGAGAATCTCAAACAGACACCAACACTGGGCTTGATATCATGACCCTGAGTTCATGACCTGAGCAGAAACCAAGAGTCAGACACTTAATCAACTGAGCCAGCCAGGCGTCCCTATACAAAGAAACTTTATTCAGATGCTATTTAGTCTAGGCTTAATTTATTAACGACTTGCAAAATATAATCATCATAGAACATCTTGTCCCTAAGGGAATGGGTTAAAATAATCCTCTGTGGTTATGAAGGAACCATCAGTATGAACTGAGGTCGAGCTGCATTTAACAAAGAAGTGTTCTGGCCCCTTCTCTCATGAAGCCTTCTTACATTTCATGAGAAATTTACCTTGGAAAGAATCCTAGTTTAGGTCTTTGGGAATGTGGACATATACCCTTCTAGTTTCTAGCTCAAGGACTGACACATGGTAGATCTTTAATAAATCTGTGTTGATTTGGCACTGACATTTCTTACTTTACCTACTATGCTCATCTATTGCTTTTTTTCAAGTGCAGAAATTTGCGGCTGATCACTGAAGTGGAGAGATAAAGGACAAGAAGAACTTATCAAACAAATATCAGGGACAAATTCCTTGGTACCAAATCAAGAGACACCTTACTACTATTTCCTGTATTCCCTTGCCTATTGGTGAAAACACAAAAAATCTACCAGGCGTATAATGACAGGGTTTTATTTCTAAAGGCCTTGGAGTCTCACAGGTATTTTTCTGACATAATGTGTTAGATTCTGCTGCCGGGCGCTGTCCTCCTCTGAGGCAACGGACGGCTTTGATGGCAATGATTTAACCATCTCGTAGAATGTTCTTTGTTCACATTTCTCCTGAATTCTGTTGCCAGTGGAGGAAATCAGAGGCAACAGAATGAGAATGTCAGAAGCTGAAAGGGAAATTTAGAGGGCACGTCATGACCCTCCTCACTCTGTGAGGAGGGAGGTCACTGACACGTAGAGCTCTCTGGTACCCTAACAGTGACAGGATGCAGATTTCCACATTCCAAACCTCTGTTTCCCTCACTGACATGTAGCCCCTCAACATGTGATGTCTAATTGCAGGAGAAGAAGGATTGAACTATATTTTCATCTTTTGCTTATATGACAAATATCAGATCCTAAGTCCCTGAAGGGTAAAAATTGTGCTTTTTTTATACATTTGTGTATATGACCTAGCTTTGGTGCTGTGTGAAGTCTTACGATACACTCAGTTTTTGAATTGGCTAATTGGAGCATTTGTCCCTTCTTTCTTAAAGTGAATGTTGCTAATTTTTCTTCAGGCTGAGGACTTGCGTGGCATTTGCATTGCTCAGAAGGGAGTGGTTACCCAGAGAGAATTCTGTGTCAGGACTGCCAAGTCTTGTCAGACGAGCCCTGGCCTGTGCTCTCTGCAGCTTTGCCTTCTCACAGGCTGCTAATCCAGGGGCCATTTGATATCTCTGGCATGGTCCTGAAATCCAAAGAGTGGCCCCAAACTGCAGGAGAAAGGCATTCTTCTTCTTGCTGCCTATTTGTTCTTCCAATTTAGGGCCCAACCAACTTGCATGGCTACCAGTAACAAGCAAAATTAATTAATTAATTAATTGAAAAGATACAGTCAGACACACTTCCACATTTTACAAATGTGCTGAGGAAATGATTTAATAATTTGAGTCAGATTTCTACTTGGGCAACCAAAGCCAACGTAGAACCTCTCCGGTACTTTGACATCTACTAGCATAATTGCTAATTATCTACCTTTATTTGAGTCATTTTAGTTCCCTCAAAGCTATCAGATCATGCAACTTCTCTGAGAATCTAAAATTTATTGTAAAGGTGTGCAGAACACATGAGTTCGAAAGCAGGTCATCAACTGAATGAAAGTGAGCGTGTGAATAGTTCCTGAGGCAAAATCTTGTACTGCTTTCCAGGTATCAGGAATGAAAGGATAAGAAACTTTAAGGTTGTCCAGAAGTAATTAGTGTTCGATGCTGAAGGACTGGCCATGTCCATGGCTATCAGAGGGCTGAGCCTCTTAACCCCCTCTAATTGGGAGCATAAATTGACAGAAATATGGAGTAACAAATTTGAAATGATAATTTTGCTTATGATTTCCATACGGCAATCCTTGTTAGACAGTGTAGCCCCAGAGTGCCAGGGAACAAATCTCTTAGCTGGAGAAAAGCACTGCAACCAGGGGCAGGTCATTTCTTGGGGATTAGGGTCCCCCATCACAAAACCCACAGTGCTGTTCTATCTCTGAACCCTGGTCAGTGACCCAACTGTGTGTGCTTTCTCCCCTGGGAAGTAGACCAAGGAGGAAAAGACAGGTCAGCATCAATCATTCTGTTGCCTCATGAGCAAGCCAAGTTCAGTGGCCTTCCTTTTGTACATGAAAAGCAACCTCTCCCATTTTCTAATCTCTAAACCTATGTTGCTAAAAAGACAAGTGTCTGAAAAAGAGCTCCATCCAGGCCCACAGTTCAAAGCCCTCAGGTTCAGTTCATGGCCACTGATGATTCCATGGTACTCCTTCACCCATTCATCTTCCAAGCTCCCGGATGATAGAAGAGTTGGTGTAACAGGAAAAAATGACATCAGCCGATTGCTGCCCAGACAGAATGTCTCACAGAAGCTAGCCTGCCCTTTGCCAAGGCTCTGCAACCATTGAGATGCCTGGAACCTTGATTCCTGGAACCTTGGACGGGAGCTAGTTTTACAGTTAGGTCCTTTGATGTGGTACCTGTTTCTCTGAAAAATTCACAGTGCATTCCATTTTTTAAGAGGAACACAGAAGACATGGCAAGTCCATACCCATCCCTTCTTCCCAGAGGTAACATTAAGCTGGTGAATATTTCTGCAACTCCTCTAGCCTATTACTCCTTTCACTTCTGCACAGGACTAAACAAGTGAGAACAAAATCTGAGAATAAGTTGATGCACACACGGATCTTGGCTTCTATGATAAGTCAGAAAGGAGAAAAATCAAGGAGATTTGATGCAAAAGCAATCATTAATTTTGCAGTGTATTTTTATTGAAGTATAATTTCTTAACGATAGAGCATACAGATCACAAGAATATAGCAGATTCTGACAAGTGCACACATTGGTGTCACAATTATTCAGTAAGTCACTATTTTTAAATGCTCAGATTTCTAGAAGTATATTAACAGGTTACTCTACTCTCTCCATTATTTTTAAGTAGAGCTGTAATATTTTTTTTCTTTTAAAGGCCAGATCAGATCTTGGGAAAGTTGATAAATAGAGAAGGATGAGAACCTGCTTCCCAGCCCAAAGCGTTTTATGAGTTTGAGCCAGGTCTGGACTTGAAGATACCAAAAGTTAAATTTTCTTTAACTTTTGGTATCTTAAAGGAACTCATTAAAAAAAATACTCTAATTTTTAGTTGAGTTTCTAATAATCTTTATTGGACTCACTACCCTCCTCCACTATTTTATTAAGGAAAAAAAAAAACTGTGGCCTTTTGATAAAAGGTCTGAGGAACTCTGAATGTTGCAAATTTCATGAATGTTATTTTTGATGTACAATTTTTATTCAAGAAGGTACTTAATTTAGTTTAATTTTAAGATTTTTATTTATTTATTTGGCACAGAGAGAGAGAGAGGGCACAAGCAAGGGGAACAGGAGAGGGAGAAGAAAACTCCCGACTGAGCAGGAGCCCAATGCGGGACTCGATTCCAGGACCCTGAGATCATGACCTGAGCCAAAGGCAGACGCTTAACTGACTGAGCCACCCAGGTGCTGAATTTTAGAGAATACTTTCAAAATCCTAAAACATCAGACTTATACTAAAAATGAAGTCCCTACCCCACTCCAGTTAAATTAGATCTCGGAGAATCTGCATTATGCAAAATGGCTCTGAGGCTAGGAGAGCTGGAAGACTCTTTGAGAAACCCAAACTTAAGGGGACCTGGGCAATAGCCCTAATGAATATCCAGTAATGCCTACAACCATGAAAAGTTATTCATTTTTTCCGTTTTTAATTCTATCAGCATCCTTTTGATGGACAGGCTCTGAAGTCCACAGAGTTAAGCTTGCGAGTTTGCAATCTGGCAGCATAGCTGCCTGTCAATTGGGTTTAAAGCTGGACTTTGCCACTTACCAGGTAGGTGACTTGCCCTCTCTGTGACTGGGGTTTTCATCTCTTAAAATGGGGGAGACATTTTTGAATTCTGCTACTAAATTTTTCTAAAGGTTATCAGGACTAGGGAGGGGCAATGACAATGCCTAGCTCATACTGTGGGGAGGATTAAGTAAGTTAAGACAGGCCACAAGTGTATTTGTAACCCCAAATCAATATCTGTGGTACTTTTGTGGTCAGTTTCAGACACACACAATGCTGAAGAATGTGTGTTGCGATGTGCATAGTCTCAGCTGACACTGAACAAGAATGACACCCTGCCTTCTTGTTTCAGCTTTCTAACTGTTAACAAGTGTCACTTTTGAAGTCTATTTAGTGCCATGTTGTTACATTTTTGTGTCTTTTGTTAGAGATTCTGCTACTTAAAATGACCCCAAAGCATAGCCCTAACATGCTGTGTAGTATTTGTAAATGCAAAAGATTCTGAGGGGCCGTACAGAGAAAATACATGTGTCAGATAAGCTTCCTTCAGGCATGAGTTTTAGTGCTGTTGGCCATTGAGTTCAATGTTAATGAGTCAACAATACCTACTAAACAAGGCGTCTTTAAACAGAAACACACATAAAGCAAGAAATGTACTCACTGGATGATGCAAACGTTGTGACCAGAGGCTTGCAGGAACCTCCCCTTGAATCTCCTCTAGAAGCAATGATTCAGTATTCACTGTGACTTTACAGAACACAACTACCGCAAATGAAGAGACCTGGCTGCCTACCCAGTAAAGCACATACGGTGTTGCCAGGCACATAGTTACTGCTACAGAAATGTGTGTTAAGTGAAGAAATCCCTCACTGAAGTTATAAAGTTCAAATGTCACCTTTAAGAGGACTGTAAAACAGATCCAGTAGGAAGCAGGAGACTAGGTGTCTCCACAGCCCTTCTAAGGAAAGTCACGGATCCGGGGAAAGGGAACTATAATGGGCCATGACAGATTTGGCAGATGGAATTCCCTCAGGTTTTAGGGCCCTTTATAAGCCCTAAGGCTGCTTTAAACAGCAGTCAGAGATGCTTCTGGGAAGGCAGTGGGTTTCAGAGGTCGGCTGTCTGATCATCAGGAATCTGATGCTGGGCATCACAATCAGCAAGTGGGCTACAGAAACACCTGCTGGACAAATTTCGCCAGCCTCACCTCAGGAGTTCTGATTCCGAGTCTCTACAGGTGGATGTACACATATATATGTAGCCTTGAGCAGCTCCCCACCAGCAGTCCAACAACAGCACCTGGGGGAGAGAAAGAATTCCTTTGGAGTAGGACAGCCTTGGTTTAAATCCAGCTACAAGGCCCTGGGCAGGTGACTGAAATCAGTGAGCCTGGGTTTCAAGTGAAAATGATTAACCCAACCTTGAAGCATCATTGCTGAGAAAAACCAGGTAACGTTTGTAAATTTCAAGATCTGATGTCTCAGGTGTTGTAGATATCCAATGGTAATCTCCCTTCCTATTAGTTCATCCCCAACTGCTGTTCCCATGTCTCACTTTTTATATGGAACGGACACTCCCCCAGGAAACACAGGGTTATTTCCCAGCAGGGAAGAGAATTGATAGCACCCCTTCCCTCAGGTGGGGTTCACGCCTCTGGCTTAGAACCAATGGATAAGAGAGCACCTGGGCAGGAACTGTGAACTGAGCCCAGTCTCATTTTCCTTGCAACTTTTGCAACCGAGGGAAGCCTGCCACAGGCTGCATTGTTGATCTGAGTGTGAACTGGAAAGAAAGCATTCCTTCCTTGGGTCTGATGTCAGCTTTCCTTAGGAACTTGATCTGGAGCCCCAGGGGCTTTGCAGATGTAATTGGTGGATTGAGTTAATGCAGGCGGGCCAGGTGGGTAGCGTGGGCGCCAGAGCACAGGTGGCCATCGGCCTCAGCTGCATCTGGCACCAGCTGAAGCTTCCCTGGAGTCATCTGCAGGCCCTCCAGGCCCCATCTGTTTGCCACTGTCCACGATGCAGACCCCCAAGGCCCTGCCTGCGCAACAGCTCTGTACTACAGGATGAGCTGTCCTTAGTGAGAAGACCTACGTAGCCTCCTCTGTTTCCTCCCCTTCCACCCATAACATCTTGTCCAAGCCTGTCTCCTCCACTTTCCCTGCCCTCTAACTCCTACCCAATCTCCAAAGTTCAACATTTCTTCACGTCACTCCCAGCCTTTGCCATTCATGTTTTTGCTCGATCTTGGCTAAGGGCTCTGGAAGTTTTCTTCCTCCTCTCTAGTGGCAAAGCCATAACTGCCAATAAAAGCAATTTCCCTCTGACTTTGGCAGAGTGAGATGAAGCCCCACGTGGTTTCCCTTACATTCTCCTTGACTGGGTTTTTTTTTTCAACGAGTGTCCAGGGCTTATTGAAGTTCGGTTCTGTCCAGTAGAAAGTGGGAATTATATGATCATTCATCAAAGTGCTTTAAGTGGAGTGGAATTTTCCTAAACTTTCAAGTAAGTATGTTTTGTTGACGTCTTTCACCCTGACTGAAGAATGGGGACAGCTATAGAGGAGAGTGGAGGGTTGGAAATTCACAAACGCATACATTATATTACCGGACATTTCTTGAGGGCTGATTCTGTGTCAGGCCTGGTGTGAATGAACTAACTCATTTAATCATTTCAACACCCAAGGAGTTAGGAACAGTTAGGTATTTTCTTGATTTTACTGATAAAGATACCGACACATAGATTAAGTAATTTGAACAAGAGCCCAAAGCTTGGAAGCAGCAGTGTCAGGATTGGAAAGAGAGCAGAATGTCTCCAGGTCAGGACTTGTGACCCCTTCACTAAGCTGGGCTCTAAAACAGCACTTTTCAACCTTAAAGACCATTGAGCCTTAGGGTTCCTAGATATCCTGGGGACTGTCGGAGGTGGGAAATACCAAATTTGGGGGGCACCTAGTTACCCTGTCTCCACCTCTCTCCCCAGCCCATCTCCCCTGGTGTCTGCTGCAACCACAAGCCTTCTGCTGTCCTCTCTTAAATACAGTGGACTTCCATGTAAGTCTTAGCTTGAAAGGGGGACCCGAGGGAAGTGTGCAGCTCATCTCTCCAAGTTCCATTAGTCAGCGACAGTTTGGTTGGTGTTGATAACTCCAGCACTTAGCAGGAAATCTGGTATCTGGAGGCTGCCTAACAACTGTTTTTTGCATGAGCAACTGATACTGCCCACCCCTGCCTCCCCTTCCTCCATAGCCACAAGGAAATGAGCACAGGAAGGGGAAGAGTGTGGCAGAGCAGCAGGATGCAGCAAGTATGGCCCCAAGAGTGCCTCTTCATGACTCTACCAATCCTCCAGTGAACTCAGCAGGCCTCCAGGGCCTTGCCTGTGAACTCAGGGTGTTGGACTAAACACCTCGAGTTCTAGTAGAATCTTACATTTCTGTGAATCAACAGCAAGGACACCAGAACTGGGAGCCAGCTACGCATCAAAGGTGTCAATCACATCTCTTATCTCTAGCAAGGGAATCCTCCTTCCTCCAGTGAGTGCACAGTGCACAGTGTTTGATGTCACCTCTCGGGGTCCCCTGGGGAAAAAGTAACGTTCGACCTCCCAAGGAAAGAAACAGTCATGTATATACAGTTATTTTTACATATAACTGGGTCAAGGATGCTACATGAGAATGGGACCATTAGGGGCGCCTGGGTGGCTCAGTGGGTTAAGCCTCTGCCTTTGGTTCCGGTCGTGGTCTCGGGGTCCTGGGATCGAGCCCTGCATCAGGCTCTCTGCTCAGCCTGCTTCCTGCCCCCCTGCCTACTTGTGATCTCTCTCTCTCTCTCTCTCTGTCAAATAAATAAATAAAATCTTAAAAAAAAAAAAAAAAGAAGAAGTTTCCATCTACAGAGACAATGTTGAAGACAGAATTACACAGGCTGAAAGGTGATGAAGTACCTTCAGGAAGGCCTTTTGCTGTCACTTCCTCAGAAGCAGGACCAAATGCAGACACTGCCAGGCAAATTATATCCCCCAAACTCATGCATACATATTAGATGTGAAATATATCAACACTGACCTGTGAGAGTGAGAAGCAATCCTTGTCGAAGGCATTAAGACAATTTTGAAATCATTTCTATTATGGCAGATCTAAAACAGGATTCTTTCTGCTTTACTTTAAGGTGAGGCACCTATATTGGTTCCTGCGACAGCTGTAACAAATCAGCCCAAACTGGATGGCTTAAAATGACAGAAATGTACTTCCGCATGGCCCTGGATGCCAGAAGTCCCAAGTAAGTCTCACTGAGTTGACGGCAAGACAACATTAGGGCTGTGCTCCCGCAGAAGGTTCTAGGGTAGGGCGGGTGGGTTCTTGCCTCCTCTGGCTTCTGGGGGCTGTTGGCATTCATGGTCACAGCTCTCTCAACTGTTATCTTCCTGGTCACATCACCTCCTCATCTCCTATGTGTCAAGACTCCTCCTGCCTCCCTCTTATAAAGATACTTAAGATTGCATGAACAGCTCACCTGGATAATCCAGAATAATCTCAAGATCCTTTATTTAACCATGTCTTTTGGTATATAAGGTAATATTCATCTGATGTCTTTGGGGGACATTTTTCAGCTGACTACAGCTTCTGAAGACCACTGCAGGACTCAAGAACCATCCACAGAGGGAAAAAGAAGAGTCAAACATCAAACACCATCACCCACTGAAATCATGTGCCTGTATAAACAGAAGTGGATGCCGAAGATGTCAGAGAGGCTCATCAGGATGCTGTTCATTTCCCCCGCAACCTCCACAGAGGAAGACAGAGAACCTTCCCCTTCTCTAGGTCATGGAAAGTGCTACCAGGAATAGAGTAGAGCCCGGTGACAGAGTTTTAGCTTGACTCCATCCCCCTGAGTGTGCAGCTGCACTGGCTGAGCAGGAGGAGTCAAGAGATAGAGCAGAGGGATTGCGGGAAGTGGGAAGTGCTGCTCACGGCCCCTCAGGCCCTGGAAGACCCAAGTGGTGTCCAGGACGGGCACTGCGATCCAACAGAGGGACCCACATGCAGAGAAGCCCCAAGACAGAAGGAGGAATTATCATAAGGACCTGCCCAGAGAAACAGCACCGCCCCTACCATCAGGTTCACAACCCAGAAGTACCCTAAACTCCTAAACAGAGAGAAGCAAAACTTGTCATCCGCCATGCCCCATGTGTGATCTGCTATGTGATTACATCCGTGCCCCTCCAGAAAGACTTCTAGCCCCTTCTCATATTTCCCTTGCCCCAGATTCAGCCTCGGAGAACCCAGAACCAGTTTCATGTGGCAGGAATAGGAATCCTAATGTCAGACCTTGAACCCAAGGCAGGCACAAAATGGGAGGAGAAAAGCTGTAGTTTTGGATGAAGTTTTCAGTTTTGAGGTCTATGCCGTACTGGCCATTTTAGTTACTGAAATGCTCAATTTTCAAACTGAGATTCATTTTGGGACTTAGAGAACCCAGAGGGCTCTTTATTACTAACAGGGACAAAGTCTCTGGACCTGCCCAAGTTTCCCCCCAGCAATGGGGACCTAACCAGCCCACAGAACTACCAAATGGATTTGAACACACCAGGGAGAAAATACAGTGGTTTTCTGCATGCGCCTCACTAAGTTTAGCCCAGTCACTGTGATATTTGGATTGCTTTTTATCCTTCTGTCTCTTTTTATTATATAGGGCAAACAGCTGGATTCCGCACATGTTCTTAAGCCTCAAGGGAAGGCCACAAAGGACCTGTGAACCAACCAGAGCTGTCCAGGTCTCTCTATTTTCAAATGAACTGCACAAATCACCTTCACAATGTGCAGCCTTAAGCCATGAATTGCAAGGATTTCTGGGTCAGTGGGGAGTGCCTGCATTTCCACAATTAGCTGCACCACTAACCTCACGAACTTAAAGAGCTACAGTTCATTTGGCTTCCAAATGCCATCCTGTGGGCCCAGTTCAGTTTCCATACAGCATCCTTCTCCAGTGTGGGAACAATGTTCCCTGTTTTACTCACTCTTCCAGGGCCTGGGAATCCCTGGGCCTTTCATCACCCTCTGTACCACAAATGTGGTCATCTCGGCATTTATCTGCTCCTAATGTTAAGCAGTCTTAAGAGCTGCAGCAGATAAAGAAGGGCCAGGATGGAATAAAAGCATTTTAGACCAGGCTGCCCTCTTCTGTTTCTCTTCTTTGTGAACTCGGGCAGTGAACTTGAAATTTGAGTCAAGGTGATAAACAGATTCATGGTTTCCCATAATTTTTGGTGGACCCGAGAGCATCATGCTCTCTAGTGGCAGATGGTGTCCTAAGCATAGGCCAGGACGCAATACGAAAACAAGCAAATGGTACCAGGTTAGAAACTGGGAGACCTGTGATGTGCTCTTGGGCCAGGAACTCACTGTTTGCATGGCATTCTTCATCCATGCTATGGGCATAGGACAGCCTCGTGATCTGTCTAACCAGGCTGAGAAAAGCCAATGGATCAAGGACTTGGAAAGTGCTGATACCGATATTCAGGAGTGTGCAAAGAGCTGATTTTCCGTCCTTCTGTTGGAGGTGGTGATGAAGAGCTCTGACTCCTCCGTGAGGATGATGACTGATCACACTTATTTAACTCGACTCCTATCTGTGTCCTCGGTAAAATGAGGGGAAGCCATTAAGTTACTGGGACAAAGAGATTGGACAAAAGACAATCTAACGAATATATGCACACACATATGGGAATGGATATGTGCATGCATATGTAACATTTTTAAAAAGCAGAAGCACGAATGGTAACGCACTTGGCATATTCCAGCAGGTGCATTCTAAGCCAGCAGCAGGGGAAGCTGGGAGACAACTCAGTTTGCATACAGACCTTGAGAAGCCTCAGGACCTGGCAGCACGTTTACCCTTGGAAGTGAGGGTGAATGGAGGCCAAAAAGGGAGTAGTAAGTTAAAAGTCTAATTACAAAGCAGTGAGGTGCACAGTCCCCCTCCCAACACTGTATGGGTTCCCCGTACCCACCCCTCCCCCCAGGAGATTGGAGGCTTATTCTCCAGGGAGGACAAAACAGAATCTAAGACCAGGGAACACCACCAGCCGCAGGTAAGAGTACTTGGTTGAAAACAGGAGTATTAACTGAAATATCCCCACCCTTCCACCCTACCACAAAAGTGCTGGAATCCAGGGTATCACTCTTCAGAGAGAAGACTGGAAGATCCATCTCTGGGGAATACGATCAAGCCTGAGAGGAAAGACCCAGACACTGAGCTTGGTTTCCTGTGGAAATGCACAGTGAAGCCAGTCAGCTGGCCCGAGGTGCGTTCCCAGTTTGCTGCCTCCAACACCTAGGAGCAGGCATCCAAGGGCCACCGGACACCTGAGGCAGGTCTCAGATATGAAAAACAGATTTCAGGAAAGATAAACAGAAAAAAACACCTTGGAGTAAACAGATACTAGGCAAGGACGTGAGAATTACTCCCCCGCCCTTGTCAAAAACAAACAACAAAGAAATTGATCTTTATCGTTCCCAAAGAGATAACAACAGATACTACAACTTAGAAACAAGCATGGAGTTGTTTAAGAAAGGAAAGCGTAACCATGTACTGAGCTACTACACCGCTCAGCCGAAAACTGTATTTACATTATCTACATCATGTAATCTGTTATGATATAATCCAAAGCTTGGTGCAACTACATAGAAGTGGGCAGGGAGAGGCAGCAAAATCTCTGCCGTCATCTTCCGTGTGGGAAGATCTGAGGTAATGCTTAAAACTGAAAAAAGAAGTCCCATTATAAACAATCATGGGGAAAGACACACACACACACACACACACACACACACACACAGGAAAAGAAAAGGTAAAACCACTGAAAGTGATAGCCTTGAGAAGAGGAAACAGGACGGCTGGGGGTGTCGCTGGGGGACAGATGGAGTGATGTTTTCGGTAATGAGCTCAGAAAACTACTTGATTCTTGAAGCCATGCATTTTTTTTTTAATACAAAAAAGAAAACCAAATTCCAGAAGAGTTTGGGCTCTGGCATCAGCGTGCCTGGATTAGTCACTGGTCCTCATTCCCAGATGCTATAGGACGCTGGGCAACATACTTATCCTCTGTGGGCCTGAGCTGTCCCCTCACATGTCTGGGGGCCTTCACAGTGGTACTGTCTTATGGAATTGTTGGGGCATAAAATGGGATCCTGTGTGTGAGGCATGTAACATAAGCACATAGTATGTGTTCAGTAAATGCTGCCTAGTGTTTTCACTGTTGTTTTCCCACCCCCGGGAATCTGATTTCACTGAGCTGCGGTGAGGCTTAGATGCAGGAATTTGCAAAGCTAACCAGGGGATTCTGACACATGAAGGAAAACCAGTGGTCTCCAGCCTAGAGGAAGTGATGGAGGAATATAACTACTGGTAAAAAAAAAAAAAAAAGTGATTCCTGGATGTTTCATTGTCCTCCCACTTGAGCCCTACATCATCCAGATGATAAAGAAATGGAATGCTAGCATCCCAGTGATTCTCATTTTTCTAAACAGTGAAAGCGGCCTGAAATGTTGACTATACACAGGAGTTTTCTAAATCAAACCCCACTTGCTCACTGAATGAGGTTTGATTTCAGTCATAAATTTTCAAAGGAAAATGCTGACCCTAAGACATACTAAGACAGGCTTCAGAATGTAGCACAGATTTTAAGAGCAAGCAATTTAAGCATAAAAAATAGTAATAAGCTCTAAGATTTTGGGGGGCTCAACTCTTGGTGTCTTTAGTGTCTTGGTGTTCAATCACTTAGATTGAACCAGCACCAAAAGCTGGGGGAAGAATCTACTTATCTTTAGACATGTACGGCTCTGCCCCAAATTTCCAGGTTTAAAACTGGTATCACTCAAACACAACTCCAAGCAGCTTAAGCAGAAGAGGGAATCTGTAGGCTCAGGTAGCTGGGGAGGCCTCTAGGCTAGTCAACAGAATGAAGGGAAAAGCAGAGAGAGCCAGCACCGTACAGGCCAGCATTGGAATTCATGGTGCTCACCATGTTCTGGGGGCCCTGGATGTGTGGGACACAGCAGTGAAAACAGCAACACAAAACTGAGAGACAAATGCATGTAAAAATAAGATGATATCCACCTCAGAGGATAAAGACTTGTTCAAAAGCAGTGAAGAGACCAGTGAGCTCCCAAGAGGAAGGAGACAGCAGGTTGTAGGGTAAACCACTCTAAAACTTTGGCTTTACTCTGAGTGAGATGAGAATCCTTTGCAGGATTCAGAGGAGTGATGGGATGTAATTAATGTTTCAAAACTTTGTGCAAGCAACCAACCAAATGACTGCTTTGCTGTATGCAAAACTGAATGTGGAGAAGCCAGGCAACAGCAGGGGGACAGGTAAGAGGCTACTGTTTTCCAGGGGAGACACGATGCTGGTTGGAATTAGGTTGTCGTGGAGGAAAGGATGAGATGTCATCACGTCATCAGGGTCTGGTTCTATTTCAAAGGCAAGGATAAAAGGACCCGCTGATGGATTCCACTGAGCTGAAGGGAGAGCGGGACAAGGCTGCCTCCCGGCTACTAGAACTCTCTCCCTGCCCATGCATCCTCATAAATGGACAAATCCATCTTTCACCTCTGCCTGTCTTTGGCTTCATTCTAATTCTCCACATGGCAGGTAATAACACAGTGTCCAAGAGCTCCAAATTCATACCCTCCCATTTACAACCATGGGAGATATCTATACATCAGACCTTAATAAGGTCCTGTTTTGGTCATGGGCCCAACCCTTGGATCAGTCACTGTTGTCAGGAAGATGAATTTCATGACCGTCCAGACCTAGAATACACACTTATCCCCATGAGTGCTTATACCCCAGGCCAGTAGGGCATGTTTCTGGGATCACAAAGTTAGGAGAAGCTTTCCAGGCATGCGGTCTAACCCATGCCCCTCCACCCCCTCACAACAAAAGCCAACTTGTTTCTCCTTTGAGTTTTCTCTTCTTCCCCAGACTCTGAAGGCTCTTCCTTTCCCTGAAACTCAGAACAGCTTCCAACATGGGGCACTCACCTCAAAAAGGATATTGTTCTTTCATTATCTAACAGTATGCAATCAAGGTAAAAGTCACAGTAATTTTAAATCTGGCCTCAGGATTCCCCTTAGTCTGTCACTCAAAAACAGGTGGAAGAGGGAAGGGGGCAGAGAGAGAATTTCGAATCCCCACCAGCTTAATTGTTCAAAGAGTCTCTCTCAACTCCTTTCACAAAAAGCTGCATAGAGAAGCATTTCCAGTCAGTTCTCTGAGAGTCCTGATATGTTTTAGGGCAAGATATGCCTGCTTTTAAATTTTTTTTTAAACCTTTCTGCACTTTGTCAGTTAAGAATGCTTGGCCCCAAACCAGCTCTACCAGTAGCATTTGTGAGTTTTGGGAAAACTCTGCTGAAGAATTGAGGAAATAGTACACAGTCTGAAAATATGTAAATGTTGTGGCAATTTAAGATCTTGAAATGTTTGTTTAAAAAAAATGGCAGGGGGCCCTGTGCGCTGTGGGACTGGCTGCCTGCTCACATGAATGTTCAGTGACTCTGCGGCTATCAGTCTGATCACTGGTCCCACCAAGGCTGCCCTCTTTATCCTTCCTTCTGGAACACCTGCTCCCACAGTCACTGAGAGAGAACTGATCTCTGTTGACAATTTTCCCTACCCCAAACAACCCTGGGCTGTTTATGGTAAATGTTGCACACTAGTGAGGTTTTATTGATCTCTTTTTCCCAGACACCCTCTGTCTCCTCCCACCCCAGCCTCATTTTTGTTCGTCTGCCACCTGGAAGCAGCAAACGCTGCTCCTCTTGCTTTCCTGCATACCAGAGACAGTGATAATATTTACAGTGGCAGGGAAAGGCCCTTCCTGCTGTCTTCACAGCCCTGGTACTCATTGGTGCTGGGACCCAGGGAGAGCCAAATGCAGAGCAAGGGCTCCTGCCCTCTGCATGCCCAGAAAGGTGTTCAGCTCTGGCCCAAATGCCAGGTGTGATCCAGTAGAGAAGCCCCTCCCTTGGCCATCTAGGACATGGTAACCAGGGAACTCCCAGAAGTTTCCAAAAATGGAATGGTGTCCCTCTAGGTGTTCAAGGAAAGGTTAGATTTCCTTCTGGAAGAGAGTTATAGAGGAGACGAACACATCTGGTAGAATTTGATGAGTTGCCTCCAAAATAGATTTCATGTACCCCAGAGGGAACAGAGACAATCCATTAGGGTATAGGAAGAAAATATTATAAATTTATTTATTTTTAAATATAATTTTTGTATATATTTTTAGATAAATATACTAGTATAGAAATATAAATACAGCATTTAAAATGAATAAATGTACATGAATTGAGGCTATATGTTCAAATTATTATTATTACTTTGGGTAAATGATCAAAACAGTTTGAAAACATTAAATTAGGAGATACTCATGCTCTTTTCTCACACTAAAATTCTGTGATTCTGTGATTTTATGTCCTAGGAAAAAGGATTTATGTCCTAGGATAAGGGGAGATAAAAACGGACAACAGGTGCCCAGGTGGTAGCCAGATTCTAGTAGGTTTTCTGCCACTTAGGACTTTTGGCCCCCTCCCTAGTCCTCTCCTCTACTCCCAGAGAAGAAGGTGAGGGCGGTTACAGGCACATGCCAGAGGATGGGCCTCATTACTGCCCACTCAGCTCTCATTCCCTCTTGGGGGTATAGCTCCACCAGGAACTGGGACCAGGATGCACGTGACAAAAAGAAATGATGGCTTTTGGTCTTTTCGAGACTGCTGCTGAGGTAGTACCATATTATCCTAGCTCTGTTTAGGTTTTTGGCCGGATGCGGACCACATCATCCCTAGCTTGAAACTCGAAAGGCCTATCAATCTTCTAGCTCAATTCTGACCACTTTGTAGTTTTTCATGTGGGGTTTAAGATATGCTTTTTCTCAACCTTCCACTTGTCTTTACTTGTTTACCATTCAACTTTTCTCATCTGCTTTTTCTTTTACCATTTTCCTTCTTTCCATTATTTAATTTCACCTTCCTCCTCCCTTTGGAGGATCTGAAGCCTGCTCACGGCCAGCACCCTTCCGGCAGTATAAACCCCACACCATCTGGTAATCCTCACATAAAGATCATGCAGGGAGTCTGAACCTCCACTTCAGTTGCTCCACATTCCCTCTGGAGCCTCTAACCAGTCCTCCCAAACACTTCCAGCCTCGAAAGCTATGATTTACTTAAACACACACACATACACATATATACACACACACACACACACAAACAGAGCTTAAATGTTATCTCTTCCAAGAGCCCTCCCTTGCTCCTTCTACACCAGGCACACAAGCTAATCAATCCCTTCCTTGTGCTTTCTGCACACGCTTTATTTTTTTTTTTAAGATCTTATTTGTTTGACACAGAGAGAGCAAGGGAGAGCGAGAGACACACTAGAGCAAGCACAAGCAAGGGGAATGGCAGGCAGGGGAGAAACAGACTCCCCGCCGATCAAGGAGCCCGACACAGGGCTCGATCCCAGGACCCTGGGACCATGACCCGAGCCGAAGGCAGCCACTAACCAACTGAGCCACCCAGGCACCACTTTTTATTCAGATATAACTGACATATAACATTATATTAGTTTCAGCTGTACAGACATGACTTCGTATTTGCATGTGTTGCAGAATGGCCACCACACTACATCTAGTTAACGTCTGTTACCACACAAAGTTAGAAAATTTTTTTCTTATAATGAGACTTTTTAAGATCTACTCTCTTAGCACTTTCAAATGTATAATACATATTAGTAACTGTAGTCACCATGCTGTATATTGTATCTCCAGGGCTTAACTGTTTTGTAACTGGAAATTTGTACCTTTTGACCCCTTCCTCACACTCTTCTTTCACAGCACCAATGACACTTGGTTGCACCAATATAGTTACATGTCTGTCTCACTCTGCTGGTTTGTAAACTCATCCAAGTCCAAGGCTGATACCTTGCACACAGCATCCAGCATGGTGCCTGGTACAAAGCAGATGCTGAATAAACGTGAAGAAAGGAAGGCTATCTGAAGACAACTACTCTTGGCCTCCCCATTGATGCCCCAGAATGGGGCCAACTGCAAAAGTCACAATAAGAAAGCTAATATTTATTGTGTGCTCTCATGAGAAGCCAATCAAATAGGTAAGTGGTTGAGTGGAGATTGCCAAACCAATTAATTCTACACTCCATAAACTAAGAAGCGGAGTACTGCTCCCTACGAACTTTTAAAGAGTATGTTCCAGGCTAAATGACAGTATCCTGCTTGTTTGGCTCTGACAGGTTTTTTTTCTTAGGTTTGTTTCTGTCTTTTAATCACAGTTTACACGTGATTGTTCCTGAACTGTATGGATTTAATGCTTGCACCTGGAACACTGACATTTTCTTGTTCCTGGAAATTCAATGGAAATTTTCCAGTCACCAAAAGGCTGAATCTAACTGAAACACAACTTTACATGAATACGGTTTTCTTCGTTACCCTTCTCTGACAGGGACTATCTTTTTTTTTTTTTAATAAAAGGATCAGCAAACTGAAAAAAAAGAATCAAATGCAAGGTACTAATTTTGATTACTAACTTCTCCATCTGGTCCTACATCTACAGCCAGGACAAACCACGTACTTTCTCTTGCATACTTTTTACATCTAGCGCTTGCTCACGTTCTGTCTTTCCTGCACACAAACACACACAGACACACACACACGCACACACAACCTGAAGTCATTCAGCTTTAATTTCCAGACCATGAAAACTTTCGTACATATGAGTGCTCCTCTCCTGGCCTTAAAACCAAGTCAGCCCTTACTACTCAAAGCTTACTATTAGCAGCTGCTCAGAGACCAACAGAACCTGAAAGAGTAATGCACCCCCCAGGGGCCGCTGCCAAAGCATGCCTGTCCCCCAGTCCCCACTCCCAGACTGACACACCCATCCCAGCAATGTGCTGTGAAGAAAAATCCTCTCATAAGGGATGGCAACTCCACACTGTCCTGTAACTTCAAAAATATATGCTTCCCTCTCTGGTCAATGCTACAATCACAATCTCAGGAAATGGAAAATTGGATTGATACTTGATCCGAGTTCTAAGATGGTCGGATATCTGAAAACTGAGACCCTGGTGATTCAAAGCCTCTTTGGATCACGGTGAAATGGAGCAAAATTACGTTTCCCCCTCTTTTTTGTTCTCTCTCAGATCTGCCCACTCTCCTATTCTCTCTGCTTCTATATAAGGTCATTGTGAGGACAGATGTGATAATGTTTGTGAAATGCCTTGAATTCCTACAAAGGAGGTTTATAAACACAAAACACTATTGCTTTTTGAGACGTTATTTTTAGTGCTCTGCAAACACTGTTAACATCTCTTTAGCGATAAAGAATCCTGTGGCTGGATGGTGGTGATGGTCCCTAGCAATGGAAATATACTTAATCCATTGCCCTGTTCACCTCACAATGGTTTGGATGGTCAATTTTATGTTACGGGTATTTTTTACTACAATTTTTAAAAAAAAATATGTAAATGAAGAGTTAACAACAAAAACAGAAAACCTTTATATTACCTGACTGCTTAGAAAGCAGGTTTCCTGGCATCCATCCCCTCAGCGCCCCTGTGTTTTTTCTATTTGTATCTGTCTGCCCTCAGATGTTATCAAAACCTCATGGAGGTTGAAAGAGGACTAAAGCTGGAAGGACTGGAGATCGAGGGTCCATCCTCACCCATTCCTCCACATTACAGATGAGGAATGAGGCTCATTTGGAACAAAATGGTCAACTGCCTCTCCAAGTTCCTAATTTCAGGTCCAAGTTTGTTTTCTCGGGAGAAAGAGGCACATCATCTGTTATCACTCGTAGCAATAACCCACACTATTGATAACTAGCACAGTACAAATCTATAACCTCCTTTATCACACCACTCCTGCTGGCCCTGGGTGAAACGGGTGACAGAGACCTGAGCTCCACAGGCTGGGGCATGCTGCCATCGCCCTGGCCTCCTCCAGGAAGCATACCTCCGAGGCTGGTGCTCTAGGGCTGATGGCCAGAGGGGCCATGCACTGGAGTGTGCCCGATTTCTGGCCCTTGGGTTTTAGGTGACCAGCTTTCAATCCTGTTCTGTCTCAGATAACTGAATACCAGGCTTCGCCAGAAAATGGACATTTTACACCTGGGTTATAAATTGTCATCAAGAGGCTTTCAGAGAGGTGGACATAACCTCCAGCTACCTTGGCTGAGTGGCACCACTATAGCTCTACCTGGACCTTTGGGAAGAGGTCTCCTTGGAAACAAGTCTGCTGCTCACATAATGTGATCACCAGGCAGGGCAGAGTCCCGGGAGAGGTAGAACAGGGCTGCACCAACAGCAGAGAGACTTTTTTTTTTTTTTTTAAGATGTTTATTTATTTGGTAATTAGGCAGAGAGGCAGGCAGAGAGAGAGAGGGGGAATCAGGCTCCCTGCTGAGCAGAGAGCCTGATGCAGGGCTCAATCCCAGGACCCCAGGATCATGACTCGAGCTGAAGGCAGAGGCTTTAACCCACTGAGCCACCCAGGTGCCCTAGCAGAGAGACTTTTAAGAAGTACCAGTGCGAAGGGACCTTAGCCATCCAGTCCACCCCGTCTCATTTCATAGATAAGGATCTGAGGACCAAAGCAAGTAGGGTGCACTCACCAACCTGTCAAAGGCGGCCGGCCAATTGGCTGCCTCTGGGAGTTCTCAGCCAGGCATTTAGCTGCCGGGGTCCAGCCCCCTCCTCCATACTCCTCCACCTTGGGGTAAGGGAGGCAGAAAGCCATGCTGGGGAGGCATGGGCTTTGGAGCCAGGCCAGCCACACACACCCCCCCCCCTTCCTCAATCATTAAAGTTTGGGCAAGTCCCCCTGCTTGAGCCCCAGTTTCCTCTATAAAATGGGCATTATAGTTCCCATCTTTCAAGAAGTACGTAAGTATTAAATTAAATGACGTGAGTTTAGTGACACCATAGTTTCTGGCAGTAAATGCCCCCACAATGTAGCAAGGATTTATTCCATTTAATCCATTACAGTCATCCCCCTCCCCCATCCCCGATGGATCGAGGGATACGTCCCAAGACCCCCAGTGGATGTCTGAAACCAGGCATGATAAAAAAAAAAAATAAAACCCTCCAGATACGATTTTTTTTCTATTACATAAACGTCTAGGGAAAAGCTTAATTTATAAACTAGATGAAGTAAGAAATTAACAACGAATAATAAAATTGTACAAGTTTTTGTACTGTACTCACCCCTCTGCTTGACACGCCGAGAGGCGATCCCGCTGAGCGATGAAAGGAACCGAGGTGAATGACGTAGGCGTCGTGACGTAGTTTTGGCGTCTCCTGACGTCATGACGCTGCAGCGTCAGAAGGAGGAGAATCTGGTTATGGCCCGCGGTCTGCTGTGGGTAACTGAGACCCACCCGGAAAGTGAAAGCCGGAAGCCACGGACTACAGTACTCAGGCAGCCCCGGTTTCTGAGCATCACGGGCCTTATCCAGGGGAGGATTCCAAATGCACTGCGGGTCCAGCTTGCTGGATCGGGGAACCTGACACCCGGGATGGTAATTAGAGGATTTCCAAAAAATCGAGGAGAGCAACAAAGAATGAAGCCCTCATACCTCCAAGTTGGAAAAAGAGAGGTTATGCCGCATGAGTTGGCTTGAGGGAGCAGGGGAAATTGATGTGGGATGTGCCCTCCAAGCACGTGTTGAGAAAGGTTCACGGAGCTTTATTTCTTGGCTCTGAGTGGGGGTGGGGGAGTGGGGAGCAGTGGAAGGGGGGAGGTGGGCCCACAAGAAATGCTGAATGGCTTAGCTGTCTCAGGACATAATAACACAGGATCCACCCAGGCCAGGTGGATCCACCCAGGAACTCCAACTAGCAGTTCCTGGGAGCTTGTTAGATGCCGATTCTCCAGCCCGATCTTGAACCCAGTGAATCAGAAAAGTCTGAGGATAGGCTCCTGCAAACTATCTACCAAACCTTCCAGGTGATTCTTAGACATACACACTTTGAGAACCTCTGATCTCAGCCATTTATCCCGATTTCCTGGTTGGTAGCACAGTGACTATCCATCTGAGTTGCACAGAAGTAGTCCGGTGCCAAGTCTCCAGCTCAGAGCAATTAAATCAGAATCTCTGGGATTGGACTCAGGCACCAGCTTTTTTAAGACTCCTCCAGTAATTTCAGTGTGCAGCCAAGCTTGAGATCCACTGATTTGGAGCAAGAATTTTGAATGAAGCAGTAAGTCATTCATACCATTTGTGAGAACGTGATAGTGTGTGAGAGTAACAATCAATTCAGAGTGCTAGTAGTCACCCCATTTCCTTTGCTCGGAGGTTTTGTGTTTGTTTTTCCCACCATGACTTCCTCAACTGTCCACTGCAGTTTCCCTCTCCCCAAGAGAAGTTCTGAGTACACTTGATCCTCCTACCCATTCACCCACCTCTACTACCATCCAATTGTTAACGTCCCTGAATTCATGGACTGGTGTTAAGGAAGTGTTAAAGAAGATCCAGGAGGAGGCTCTATTTATTATCTTGGAATCCACTGTGAATTTCTAAATTAAAGACAATTGTGTTTCCATTGTATATGTGTCTCTTCTGTCGGATTTCGTCTATAGTGCGTATTATGTTGATGCATTTTATTCAGCTTTCAGTTCACATCAGCACCAAAGCAAGCTAATAAAACCCTATGTGATTATGTTTTGTTTGGCCTTATGAAACACCCAAGTGTTTCACCTGCTGGAAGACTTAACATTCAAGACAATTGGTGGTCCTCACCACGGTTTCCTTACCTGGGGGGAGGGCGGGTAGGAAAGGAGAATCAGTTATTTCCCCCAGTATTCTGTAGACTGGACTGCAAGACAGTTGGTGAATAATAGCCTCAGGGCCAACATCTTCAGGTTCTAATAAAAATAGTATGTTTAAAGATGGGCAAAAGGGGGGCACCTTGCTGGCTCAGTCCATTAAGTGTCTGCCTTCAGCTCAGGTGGTGATCTCTGGGTCCTGGGATCGAGCCCCACTTTGGGTTCCCTGTTCAGCAGGGAGCTTGCTTCTCCCTCTGTCCCTCACCCCTTTCTCACTCTTTCTCTCTCTCTCTCAAATAAATAAAATCTTAAAAAAAAAATAAGGATGGGGCAATAGGATAGTATATCTAAGATGACATCATAAAGGCTAGGCTTACAGTTTCAGCTTCAGATAAATTACTTGGAAGTTTTAGAAATCTTCCAAGAAGCTCAATTTAGAAATGTGTATAGTTTGTAGAGTTAACAATTTTTAGTCTGCCAATAAAAATCAAATGTTCCCTCCCAGAGGATTTTCTAGGGTACCAACTTCCCACAAAGTCTCCAGGAGTTCTGAAACCCCCTAAATTCTATTTAAGGAGAAATGGATAGTGAATATACTTGCTCATATTTCTCTGCACATGTTAGAATAACCAATCACCCTGCTGTCTCTGAAACTTTCCCACCTGAGCACTGAAAGTCCTGTGTCCACTGTCCATTTTGAGCAAACTGGGACAGTTGGTCACCCTACATAGTACCTCGAGATGCTTGTTTACCATCTTTCTCTTTATAAATCCTCCCCTCTGTCTGACTCAATCACTGCTTCATCTCAAACCGTCAGCACTGTGCCCAGAAAACACACGCACGCACGCACGCACGCACGCGCCAAACTCCTGCAATTCCTTCTTCATAATGCTAATGCAAATACATTCTTTCCTTTTTCTTGAACTTCTACTTCACATTTTTCCCAAGGCCATCACCACCCTATCTCTCCACAGGGGTGATTCCAAAAACATCTTGTTCTTTTTAATCAAACTGCCAGAACAAATGTAGGGAGGAAAGGAAAGTGATTCCTGTGTTTCTGAGCTGAAACTAGATGAAAGAGTCTATCATAAAAGTTAAAGAGTGCCTTTTGATTCAATGAAATAAATCTTTATTGCTTATCCCTGAAGTGCCAGATACTGTGCTACACTGTCTTGGCAGTAAAACAAGTCCGCAATATCAAGCTACTACATGAGACAAATGTGTCCCCTTAGCTCAATAAGACTCACTGACATCCTCGATGTCCTTGTTCCTTGATTTTCCACTGGAGTGGGCACACACGGCTTTGGTTTTTGCCATCCCTTATCTCGGGCTGCTCGTAGCAATGGACTGAATCCACTGCCATTTTGTTCTTTCTAATCTCGGTGCTGCTCCAGAATTATTATAATAAATCCAATTAATTTCTCATAGCGATTCCAAATTCTGTCCACCCTAAAGCCCTTTCATGCATCCATCATGCAGTGCAGGCCTTTGTCATCTGTCCTGCTGAGATCAGCACCATTTGGTGGACTTTCAGCGAGCGTTTGCTTTCCTCTATTAAATTTTCCCAGACTCATCATGGTCATTTTCCCTCACCCTGTGGCTTTATGTAAGGAAACTTGTTTTCTCCTCTCTGAGGCTCCTCCTTTAGCCTCTATCACTTCTTCTTTAGCTTGCTTCTTCAATCATTACCCATTTGATGTATTTTTTCCTGCCCTTTGACTTCTCTTCAACATGCAGATGTGCTTGTATCACAAAGACTCTTAGGAAAATTAAAAAAAAGGGGGGGGGGGATCTGATTCCACCCAAACTATGGAATTCCCAAAACTTTCCTGCTTTTCACTAACTTCCTCTGTCCCCACCCCCCCCCCCCCCACCCCAACCCTCACCTTTCTCATGGATTGCTCATTGCCTCAACCCCATGCAGCCTAGGATTAGCTCCTGCTACACTGAAATTTTCTCTCAGGGCAGACGTATCAACAAACAACTTATAAAATGGGATGCCTCTTCTGGGCTCTCACCCAGCCTAGCCTCTTGGCCTCATTTGAGAGTGTTGTTAATGTTGACCTCTCTCACGTTCTAGATCCTGACTCTCCTCATCCTTCTCTCTCCCTGGGCACATCACTCTTGTTGCCTGTTTTTCTTCCATGCCTCCTGCCTCTTCCCAGCCTCAGTCTTGACCTCATTTGGTGCCATGGGCTGCAGCTCCAGCTCCCTCCTCTTGCCTCCCATCTGCCTCCCCTTCTCTGAACTCTCCCCTTCACTTTCTATGCGTGTTTCCAAACACCTAAAAGGCAGTTCCACATGGAAAAATCCCAAGATCCCAAGATCCTCAAACTCAGTATGCCAGAAATTAAGTTCATTACCATCATGTCTAGAACCTGTCTCCCAGGCTTTTCCGTCTTTGTCCCGGCATCCACTCTACTAACTCAGACTCCTGCCTTATTCTTTACTTTCTCTATTCCTAACTTCTAGGCATTTGGCAAATAACATCATGTTGCTTTTATTGTTGGAATTTCTCATTACAAATGGCAGAATGGCAACTCAGATTAAGCAAGAACAGGGGAACTACCTGAGACCATAGAAAGGAGAGTTTCACGTGAATGCTACCAGACTTCTTTCTTCACCTCTCAACTGAGCTTCTGTTTGCATATGCTCCATTCATTCGGGCTCCTTCGTGGGAAGAGGGGCCATGGTCACCAGCAGCTCTGAAGGCACACCCTGTTAACAAGAACAGGAAGAGACTCTTTATATGTGCCAGGCACATCGCTTCTCGGCCTTTTGGCTAAGATCAAGTGTATATGTGCCAGGCACCATTGCTAGGCACTTCAGAGTCCTCAAGGGAAGAAGAAAGAGAAAAACTAGTCTCCACTTCAAATTTAGAAAATCCATAGACAAAGTCTAAAGTGGGCCAGTGTAGGTCATGTCCTCACCGCTGGAGCGATCACTGGGTCAAAGATCATGAAGCAGAGTAACTTGTCAGATGTGAACACTGCCTACCTGTGAGCTTGGTGATTCACATAGGAAGGGTGCCATGAATGACAGCAGGTAGAAAACATGCAGGGTTCGATTTGCAGATAAGAAACTGAAAAGCAGAAACTCAACAGTGCTTAATGAAGGTCCACAGGACTTAGCATTACCTTATGAAAATTAAGGGGCAACAAGGAACAGTACCTGAATAGACTCTCCATCCACCAAGAAGGAAAAAACCCATACAGAAGAGAACCAAGACTTTCCTCAGAACACAGTTTTGGGAATACACTAAAACACAAATAAATGGGTCACCAAATCCCCAAATTTTATGCCAATGGTTCCTAGCCTCCACAAGTAGAGAATATCTTTTAAAATTAAAAATATTTTCAGGGTGCCTAGGTGGCACAGTCGTTAAGCATCTGCCTTCATTTCAGGTCATGATCCTAGGGTCCTGGGATTGAGCCCTGCATTGGGCTCTCTGCTCAGGGAGCTCCCCTGCTTATATTCCCTTTCTCGCTGTGTCTCTCTCTGTCAAATAAATAAATAAAATCTTTCAAACATAAGAATAAAAAATTAAAAAATTAAATTAAAAATCTTTCAAACGTATACATCATAGTGGTTATAATGATAAAATGCACAGTGATGTGACAAGATGGCACACTTTTGAACCACATTACTGTTCAGCCTATAGGTGATAGGCCATCTTCTGCACAGAGTTCAAGGGCCCATGGAGGTCTGCAGTATGAGCTTTTCTTTCTCATAGAATTTTGGAAGGATTTCTGCCTGGAAAACTTTGGGAGATGATACTGAAATTGCCCACTGAAGCCATAAAAAAACCTTAATAATGCACCCATGAGATGCCTGTTTTTAAGCAATTTAAATTACCAGTGTCCCTTTTTTTTTTAATTTTTATTTTTTTATTTGACAGTCAGAGTTCACAAGTAGGCAGAGAGGCAGGCAGAGAGAGAGAGAGAGAGGAGGAAGCAGGCTTCCCGCTGAGCAGAGAGCCCGATGTGGGGCTTGATCCCAGGACCCTGGAATCATGACCTGAGCTGAAGGGAGAGGCTTTAACCCACTGAGCCACTCAGGTGCCCACCAATGTCCCTTTTTAAGGTAAATAGTTGGCAATTTTGCTCACAGGTTAGCGAACGACACGGTCATCGTCTGAGACTCCATAATGCTGCCTACAGAGGCTCGTGTTTATGGTCATGTTTGGTGTCCTCTATTTTTCACCTGTTTCTGCATCTATAGTTCCTCTGATTATTGACGTCTCATTCATCAGAAGATTTGTAACCATAATGAAGCCTAAATGGAGCACATATGAATATGAATTCCATGATATGTAAATTAAGCCTCCAGTTATAACATTTAGGGGAGGTATTTCTCCCAGGAGTGAACGTTGCCACATGACGGGTGTGTTCTGAGAGGCTGTTTTCCTCTTCCATGGTCTAAGATTTAAGATGTACCTGGAAACATTCTGTGGGAGGGGGTTACCCCACATCATTGTTGTGAAAAGCATTATTCTACGCCGTGCTCAGTTGGATTTAAGCATGAATGAAAACAAATGTTCAAGAAGCTTGTTTCCATGCTAAGCTATTTCATCTGTTATCTTTTCCTTTTGCCCTCAAATGGGACCAAAAGAGCTTCCAAAATGGAATGCAGCCTTGTGTGAAGTCAAATTAATCTCTTATTTATAATTTATCATGGAATAATTGTCCTGAGTATTATTAGGCTGCAAAGCTATTCTATTTATGTTGTAAAAATATTTTTAAAGGAAAAGGAAAAGCCATCTGAAGTTTGATGTTAAAAAGAGAAAGCTATACATTGTGTTCTGCATTTGAAATTCCACACACCGTCGATAATCCGGATTTTTCCTATAAAGAAAGACATGCATCCCTTTGCCTGATTTCTCCACTTCAGAGTTCACTTTTACTGTCCCCAGGTCTCCTTGTTCAATCAAATGTGTAGGAAGTCTGAAGCTTTCTAAGAAGTGCCCTGCCCTAGCCAGGATCAAAGGGAATGCTTCTAGAATGGGACATCAGCACTAGGGGTCCCTTGGTTCACTTTTTTCACTCCACATTTTTTTTTTTATCAACAGCAGTGAATACCTTTCAGAAACAAAGCCACCTGCCATCAAATACAAACAAAGCAATGCTGACCCTTTGTGTGCCTGGGTATGTGTGTGTGTGGTGGGCGTGTGTGTGCTGCCGTGTGGGAGGCACTTACATGGCAGACCTCTCTTCGGGGTTCTGCAAAATGTTCATGGAGCTGGAATTCACCTCCCTGGAGGGCGTGAAGCTCCAAATGGCCATGTTAGGGAGTGACCACTCGGTCGCCTCTTCATACAAAGGGTCAGACATCCTGCCTGAAGTCACTCATGCGGAGATGTATCTAGCTTAGCTGTGTGACCCCAGGCCTGGAGGATCAGAAGACCCTTGCCTTTCTTAGCTGTCAAAATAAGGGCATGAGACAGTATCCCTGGGAGCCTCAGTTTTCCTCTGGGTGGAAGGAGAAGTTTGGGCTAAATCTGGGGTCTCCACATTGGCCGCATGGTAGACTCGCTTGATTTTCTTCTTCTCATAGTGATGCAAGGGTCTGACTCCAGACCAGTCAAATTAAACCTCAGGGGGTGGAAATTGGACTTGGGTATCCCCTCCTCGCCGAAGCTTCCAGGCTCGGTGCAGCCTGGGTGCAGGACTGTGGGGTGAGGGGAGCTCCAGGATCTGTCCAGTGTCAGCACTGCCCGGCTTGCTGCTCATCTCAGCGCCCCCCCACCACCCCCACGCCCCAGTGTCAGCTGGTGCACCCTGCCCAGCCCACCCTTCCATGTGCAGAAGTCAGTAAGTCCACAGTTCCAACAGGATCTGCTGAAACAGTCAATGCAATTAACCAGAATACACAAACGAAAGAGGGAGGAGTCTGATGGGGGGGAGTGGACAATCTATTGTTTAAAGCGAATCATCATGGCTCCTCAGAAAACAGGCCAGCAGCAAAGCCCCCTCTTGCTTCTCTCAGAAGCTGCACAGGCGAGCTCATTTGCCTGTTCCTACCCAGCTCCAACTTCCGTTTTGCCGCTCAGCTCTGTGCTGCAGAGATAAACTAATTTAATCAAGAGCAAGCGCTGCATTTTGATCTTGCAATCATGTCACATAATTCCATTTCCAGGGCAGCACCACACCTCCCTCTGCCCTGTACTCTTGTCTCTTGGAGCCTCCTACCCCCTCACCCCACCCCCCCAGCCCCCGCCCCTTATTCCTTCTTAACCTATCCATCCCTGAGTCCCACCATCCCCGGACCTACCCCACTGCCATGAGCCCCCAAGCCCCTTGGCCAGGTTTTCCTCTATACTGTCCCACTTCCCCCACTCCTTCCCACTCCCTTCTTTCCAGCCAGTATTGCTGGGCCACCGGTGGCTGTGAGGATGTGAAAATCTGAGACACAGGCATGAATAATGAATTGGGAGAGCCAGACTGAAGTCGATCAGAACTGAGAACAGTATTTCAGAGATACAGCCAAATGACTTAGCAAGAGCTGGTATCAAGTTACCCCAACCCCCAGAAGCCCCAGACATACTGTTAGTTACGAGAACGCAGTTCTGAGTAGGTGAGGCTCTGCAATCATCCAAAAGCAGGTTAAAGCTCCATACTCTGCTTTGAGGCTAAAAAGCTGGGAGTTCTAGAACGTGCCAAGATGCTTGCCCCACCTACTGCACCGGCCAGCCAGTGCAATGACCGGCTAGATGGCTAGCTTGCTCATTCCAAGATCATCACTGTCCCACTGGGCAGGGCACAGCTGAGCAGGGATGGTTAGAGCAGACAGAACTCTGCATAGCAGCCAGGCTATTCCCAGCCAGGGAGCTGGGAGGTTGGTGAATCTAGATTGTGAGTTTGCCGGGGGCGGGGGCGGTGGGGAACAGGTTAGACGTCTGGAAGCTGAGGAGAGTGGTCTGCTGCTCCTCTTAGTCCTTAGAAGCCAGCTTAAGTCCCTGCTGTCAGCTCAGATGTGCCTGATCCCTTTCAGTCAGAATAGGATTCCCATTTAGTTGGAAACCTCCTTGGGACCTCCTTTTACAAGCAAGACTTGGTGGATGAGTCTGCGAAGCCCGTGGTCCAACCTGGGGACATGCTCGAGCTGGTGAGCAAGAGGCCCACAGGGCCATCCCAAGTGGCATTCTTGCTGTCCCTCATATCCCCACCCACCTATCCCCCAAATGCAGCCAGACATGTCAAATATGAACCTGGCAATCCCACTCTGTTGCCAGAAATCCATCAGTAGCCTGTCAACTCCAGAACAGAGGCTATATTCCTAGTCAGAGCATTCAAGGCATCTATGACTTGGCCCAAGCTCCCATCTCTAACTCCACCTTTCCAATCGTGACTTGACCTGACAGCTCAGAGAAGCTACCTGCTTTGTTCTCTGTGTTCTCTCTGCTGTTCCTCTCCTGCATGCCTTTGCGTAGGTCGTGTCATCTGCAGAAACTTCTGTCCCACTCACTCTGTCTGCTGGATGAACACCAATTTATCCTCCAAGACCCAGCTTAAGAGCTTTCTTTTTTCCCCCGAGAGCCCTGAAATTGCATGAACTTTCTTTCTCTTGGACTCCCATTGTACCCATTGCCCACTTGACATTGAAGGACCTCTTTGGGAGACTAGACTGGACCCTAGGGCAGGGACCTTGTCCCATTCACCCAGGAATGTTCCTAACATCCAATACAATGCCTGGAATACAGTAGACATTAATAGTTGGCTAGAGAGTCCTGACTGGAAAAGAGTCGGAATGTAGGTAATAGTGTTCCAACCCAACAGGCACGGATATTCCCTAGTTCCTGCCTCGCACAGAGGTACAGAGGTCTCAGCTGCCCTCCTCTTCCTCATGATGGAGAGCTCCAAAGCACACATATGACAATCCCCTCCTCCCCAGCCTCACGGGCTACAACCGTGATCTCATGCTGTCAGCTGCTCCCAAGTTCCCAGGCTCTGCTCATCTTTGTGGGGCTCTCACAGGCAGTGGAGACATGCTCTGGTGACTCACACGTTGCCGGTGGTGAGTTAAATCTTCCCAGCCAAAACCGACTTCATTTTCCCAACGTCTGAGTCATGGAGGAAACAGGTAGAGCAGGTATGAATCTCTGCAAATCTGAATGGACCAAAAAAAAAAAAAGTGTCTTGATTTTTTTATAATTCTATTTAATTTCTATTTCAAGTCTCATTTCCCCCCCCCCTTAGGGTGGCAGAGTCCATTTTCTGTCCTCTCCCTTTTCCCCAGGGTAGCATCACAAGTACCGGGAGGGACTGAGTAACCGGGAGGAAGTAGCTGGTCTACGTTCTCGGTGTCATCTGTTCATTCTGGTTCCTACTGGGAAGCCCCATCTCCTCTAACATGACCACCACCCATGTGCTTACTGAGGTGGCCTCATTGGCATCCTCCATGCTGCTCTTGGGAGCCAAAAAGCCATGTTGGGGCCAGGATGGGGCCTGGGACTCTGAAGGCTGACTGAGACCACATCTGCCAAATCACACTAGAGAGTCATGGCCACTTCCCGGGAACCTTAAAGAGATAGGACACGGGTTCACTCTAGATTCTAGAGTCTAGTAGATTCTATGAATTTACGTGTGAAGGTTTTTTTGTTGGTTGGTTGGTTTTTGTTTTTGTTTATTTGGTTTCAGGTTCCAAGCATCTCTAATATTTGACATGGGGACCAGGGTTCATGGTCTCCCTCCTCGGACACCCACCAGCTCTCTGCTTTCATGACTCCCCTGGTCTAATTGGTTCTCCTCCCCACCTGTGACACCCTTTCATAACCAGTGTGTATGTGGGGGTGAAGGGGGGGCGCCTTCCTACTTCTCATCTGCCTATCTACCTCTGCCCTGTTTCTGTTTCCTCACAGTCTGTTCTTTTGAAATTCATAGCCCATGGAGACATTTTTCCCTTTGATCTTTCCTGTTATATCCCTTCCCTGGACCAATGATTGCCTGCTACAGTCTAATTATGGAATGGAGAGAAGGGGTAAGGTACAAGAGGGAACTGGCGGGGAAAGTATTGTTAAGAACATTAGCAAATGCAGAAGTAGGGGTGCTGGGTGGCTCAGTCAGTTAAGGGTCTGACTTTTGATTTCAGCTCGGGTCATGATCTCAGGGTTGTGAACAAGCCCTGTGATGGGCTCTTCATGCTGTTGGGAGTATGCTGGAGATTCTCTCTCTCCCTCTCCCTCTATCTCTCCCCCTGCCTGAGCTCTCACTCTCTCTCAAATAAATTAAAATAATAATAATAATAATAATAATATTAGCAAACAGGAATGTAGCATTTACAATGAATCAGGCACTGTTCTAAGGACTTTACATACCTTAGTTCATTAAATCACAGCAATGAGGCAGACACTATTTCAATTCCCATTTTACAGATGAGGAAATCGAGGCGAAGTAGTGCCAGATCGTCAGAGCTGGGGTTTGAACCTGGGCCTCAGGCTCCGAGTTTGTGCCCTGAACCGCTACGATGAAAGGCTTTCACAAATCAGTGCTCCGCCACACATGTCTTCCTCAGCATAGAGCTGCCTTCCCTGAAGATGTGTAGGAGAAAAAAAGTTTTAAAACATTATGATAGAGCCTTCTCTCTCTACTCAAAGTGCTTAGGCTGGGATTTAACAAATTTTGATTTTCAGGAGAAATCTATCAGTCATCCAAGTGAATGTCAAAAAAAAAAAAAAAAGCCTAAAATTCTTTTAAAAATAAAATCTCCCAATAGCAACGATGCCACTGCCTTCGTCTGCCAGGAACATTTTGTCTTGCCCTTCAGCAGTGGGGTCAGAAAGGGCTTGACCTCTGAAAGGGTGTTCCAGTTCCTTCTATTTCACTCTGCGTGTCTTTGACCATTCCATCTAAGAACTAACACCCTTTGGAATGAAAAGTCACCCAAGAAAAAGCACTGGTAGGCTTCTAATTCCTCTAGGACAAACATTCTTCACATTTAGGGGGGTCACAGACATGTTTGCAAGTAAGAACTGCCTCCCCAGGAAAACCAAATGCACATATAATTTATCAGAAGACTGTAGGGAGGGACTCCTGGGTGGCTCAGTTGGTTCAGTGTCTGCCTTTGGCTCGGGTCATGATCTTAATGTCCTGGGATCAAGCCCTGCATCCGGCTCCCTGCTCAGTGGGGCGTCTGCTTCTCCTTCTCCTTCTGCCGCTCCCCCTACTCTCTTTCTCAAATTAATTAATTAAAAAAAAAATTTCCCTTCCCTGTAGGGAAATTACTGAATCCTGGACTGTGTGTGAATTCTTCCTGGAAGTGAAATTGCTTTACTCATTTTGGTACATTGAACACCTAGCAGAGAATAAAATAATTGAGTTAGGCTCATCCTGCTCCCACCCAGCCCCCGTACCCATAATGTCTCTCTGTGGTACCATAAGAGACAGAGAATCTTCCCCTCCCTTTAATACACCCCAGATTCTCTGCAAATGTGGGTGCTCATGAGGACTTTGTTCTTTGGGCACTGCGTGCCTCTGCGTTTGCTTCTGAGAGAAAAGCCCTGACCATTTGTAGGAGCTGATCAGAAGCTGCCATTCTGATTTCTGGACAACTTGGAGGCTACACATAAAACTCTACATGCTGGGGCACCTGGGTGGCTCAGTGGGTTAAAGCCTTTGCCTTTGGCTCAGGTTGTGATCCCAGGGTCCTGAGATCAAGCCCCGCATTGGGCTCTCTGCTCAGCAGGCTTCCCCCCCCCCCCCCCTTCTGCCTGCCTCTCTACCTAGTTGTGATCTCTGTCTGTCAAATAAATAAATAAATAAATAAAATCTTTACATGCCTCATGGGGCCAGTTAGGGAAGGACCCAGGCTCTTGGCCTCTTCATAAGCCCATAGAGGACTCCTTCCCAGCCCCTGACTGCAGGGTAGCCAATCTCCTGACTGGTTTTTCCCTTTTCAGAAGGGACTTCAACACATCAAGTTTTTAAAATACTGTCCCCCCAAAAAATAGTTAATGGGCTTTCCAGGACCTCAAGAGTATCATGGAGGTACAGTTAGCTTTGTTTCTCAATCCTCTAATCAAGCAACAGAAAGAATGTTTGCATCAAGACCAAACATTATTGGGAACACATAGATGGTTCAGGATAAACTCTGTGAGCAGCGCAGAGCCCACTGCCAGATATCATTGTACCCTACAAATACGAACATTTACATGATTATCGTTTGTGGTTAGTTGGAAACACGCCACCAGGGTGATTATTAAGAATAAGTTGGGTACACAAAGCAGACAACTAAAAGATATTGGGACATAAAAATTTCATTTTCTTCTTCTCATTTCCCATTTCCTTTCCTCTAGTGGTGGGGTGTCAGGGGGTTCCCTTTTCATTGCTTCTTATCAACCTTCCCTATTTGTTTGATGATTTTTTTTCTTGTGACCTATTCCTGCTATCAAGTTTTAATATCTTAACTGTGTTCATGAATGCTTACACCATGAAAAAGGCCATCTTTGTTTCTCTGAGCCTTTGCGAAACACACCCATCTGTAACTGTTCTAGACATGTTCCTTGTTATAAGTATGTTTATGATTATATAAAACACATGCAAGTAAAACTGTACCAGTACATTCCACGTATTATGAGACACCACAAAATAAATTATAGAAGGATGAGATGAAATAATTATAAATAGAGCACTAACATTTTACTCTCTTTCCTGACAAATGGTCCATTTCCCTTTGGGGAACAGACATAACGTATCAAAACAATTAAACGTAGTCCTCCCAAACTCATATGTAACAACCCTAACCCACAGTGTAGCTATATTTGGAGATGGAGTCTCTAAGGAAGAAATTCAGGCTAAATTAAGGTGGTGATCTGATCCAAATGGATTATATAGGTCCAGTGTCCTTACAAGAAGAAAAACAAGAGAAATCATGTTTTCTCTCTCTCAGTGTCTCTCTCTGTGTGTTTATATGTATGTGTGCTCCCACTGAGGAAACACCATACGAACACAAGCAAGATGGTAGCCATCTGCAAGCCAGAAGAGAGTACTCACCAGAAACCAGCCCTGTCAGGCCTTGATCTGGGACTTCCAGCCTCCAGGGCTATGAGAAAATAAATTTGTATTGTTTAAGCCGCCCAGTCTGTGGTATTGTGATACGGCGGCCTCAGCTGACTAAGACACTCTCAGAACACTCTCCAAATTATTCCTGTACCCTGAACTCTATAAACACACACACAGAGTCTTTCAACATAAAGTTAATACTTTCTTCAAAGCTGGTCACAAAATTGTATTAGGTAACAAATTTCAGTAGCGTCAGGAATACTTGGTGGTAGGAGAAACTCAGACAACGTCCCCCTCACGTGGGCAAGTAAGAAACACAGGGCCAGTGTAGCCCAGCTACGCAGCAGGCCTATAGACCTTTCCTTTTCCTTAGCTAGGTACCGGCTTCCCCAGTGGACTGTATCGTAACTGCCCCCATGATTGTGGTTTTAGGATGTGCCTCAGAGAGGCAAGAATTGAAGTGTCTATGGGAAGTAATTAGAAACTGAAGTTCAGCACTTGAGAATTTTATAGACCTCTGTTTCTTGACATAATTGTGAAGAGAGAGCATAATCTACTTTCCCACTGAAAACAACAAAGATAGGTGCTATTTTTGTTTATTTATTTTTTTAAAGATAAACCGCTTTCGAAATGCATGCAAGAGTAAGTTAGAAAGGAAAGAAAATCAATGGAAGGTAAAAGTTAATTAAAAGGAGAAATATATAGAGGTAACTAAACACTGAATCTGGCTTTTGCTCTGAGGTAATGTATTAAACCCTGATTACTTTGAACTCCTGTTTTTAAACACTCTGCAATGTGTAAGACATGAGACAAATCCTTGAGGTCACTGAAGGCAAAAATCTGAAAGGAAAACTTATAAGCAATCTAGGAATGTCAGACAAATCGGAAAGCACAGAAAACACTGCTTAAAAGTACTTGTTTCTTTCAGCCTTGAAGCTGGGTTGAAGGAAAAAAATGTTTCTCCTGAGAGTTCATAAGTAGAATCCAGTTTTCATGGGCATTTTCTGCTCAAATTCACAGTACTTCAAATCTACAATTGATTTTAAAGTAGCCCTTAGTTGGGAATGCCCTATTGGTACCAGGTAGAAGAAAATGCATATTCTTTTTGAAGGAACTTACCTTCAACCAAGGCTTCGAAAAGTATTACAGGTAAAATTCTAGGGAACATAAGTCCCCATAGTCAATATCACAAGAAACACATAAATGAAAGGCATGAATGACAGATTATAAAATCAGTCAAGAAGATTTGGAAGACTCCAAAAGAATGACTAAAAAAAAAAAAAAAGAGCGCAATTGAAAGTCAAGCCCATTATTCATAGTAGACACAGTTTAAGACTAATTTAGTGAAATGGAAAATAGTGTAGCAGAAATTACCCAGAATGCAGCACAGAAAGAAATGAGGTAGAAAAAATTTAAAAGTCATTAAGAACCTTATAATATAGAATGAGTTGTAGAATCATAAAGCCACAGTTGGAATTTTGGAGGGACGTAATAAAGAAAATGGAGAAGAGGTAATATTTAAATTGAAAATGGCTCATAATTCTCTGTTACTGTTGACAGATCACAACACTCATACTAAAAAGATGTGTATATACAGTGGGATATTACTCAGCCATAAAAAAGAATGAGATCTTTCCATTTGCAACAACATGAATGATCTTAGAGGATATTATACAAAGTGAAGTAAGTCAGTCAGAAAAAGACAAATGCCATATGATCTCACATATGTGGAATTTAAGAAACAGAACAAAGCAAAGAAATAAAAGAGAAACAAACAAAAAACAGTGTCTTAAATACAGAGAACAAACTGGTCATTGCCAGAGATGAAGGGAGGGGGTGACTAGATAAAAGGGATCAAGAGTGCACTTATCTTGATGAGTCATGTACACAGTTGTTGAATCATTATATTGTACACCTGAAACACCTATAACACTGGATGTAAATTATACTTCAATTTTTAAAAAGTTAAAAAACATTTAAAAAGAAAGACATTTTCAAAGAAAGTTAAGTTTTTAAAAATTTACAACTGTACCCATCATAACCAAACTGCAGAAGGGAAGCAATGAGATTGTCTTAGAGCAGCCAGAAGGAAAAGATGGCCAAAGAAGAGTTCTCCAACAGCTATACTGCCAGCTGACTTCTTACCAGAAGTAATCAGAAGTAAAATCAGAAGTTGGTGGAATAATATTTTCAATATGCCGAGAAAAAGTGAACTCAGAAAACTAAAGTTTTCTATCTATACCCTATCACTCAAATATGAGGCTGAAATAAAGATATTTTAAGACAAATCAACACTAATAGAGTTTCCAAGAAATAGACCTTTGCTACAACTTATAAATAGGCATTTCATATAGAAAGAAACTAATCCTCAACAAAAGGTCTGGGATGAAAGAAAAAAATGGTAGAGAAGTTAGTAAAATTGTCTGTATATGTAAACTTATAATGTGAGAAACAATAATAATAATATACCCTTTCAGAGTTAAAAAAGACAATTAAAATACAACAATGATATAGAAGTAAGGAGGAGGTGATTGGAGTTGAAGTGTTTATAGACTGGATAGTTTGTGAAAATGGTAAAAATGCTGATTTTAGACTTCAAGTACTTTCACTTAAAAAATTCCCAAGGTAACTATTAAAGGAAGACAATGCACATATTTAATTCTCCTTCTAGGAATTTACAAGAATACCAACATATTGGAAACATTATAAATGGTTATCAATAGAGAATTGGTTAAAACAATTATGGATAGTAAAATACTATGAATTCAGTTCAGATAATTGGGCGCTATGCAGCCATTTAAAAAATGCAGTAGCTATGTATGTATTTCTTTAAACTAATCTCCAAGGTAAAATAAAAAAATGGTGTGTGTCATGTATACTATTTATTTATTTTTTTTAAAGAAGGGACTGAAAATATGTGCATACATTATGCTTTTCACAGGGTAGCTCTGAAAGAGACACGAAATTCACAACAGTAATTGCCTCTGGGTTAGCTTTAAAATTTTCTAGTGCATATACATTCAAAAGCAAGATTTCTTTTAAAGACTTATAAAAGCAGAAGAAAAACTATATACAAAATCAAATACCCAGAGAAGAATACATGCACAGGGGATAGCAAACACACACACACACACGGGACCCGAGGCAAAATGTGCATCTTTAAACTGTGTACCTCACCTTTGTGGGAGCAAAACATCTAAAATAGCCCTCTGACTTTCCCTTTTCTCTATATAATAACAGAGCTCTAATCCTTGCATTTGCTACAGAGTGTAGTATGAGCATTTGTTTCCTCTTACATCCTGTTTGATTGTACGCTTCTTGAAGACCTGACCCAAGTATATTATTTCCTTTGTAGTTCTTTTTTTTTTAAGATTTTATTTATTTATTTGACACAGAGAGAGAGAGAGAGAGATCACAAGTAGGCAGAGAGGCAGGCAGAGAGAGAGAGAGGGAAGCAGGCTCCCGGCTGAGCAGAGAGCCCGATGTGGGGCTGGATCCCAGGACTCTGAGATCATGACCTGAGCCGAAGGCAGAGGCTTAACCTCCTGAGCCACCCAGGCGCCCCTCCTTTGTAGTTCTTAAAATATTTTTAGTATAAGCTTTGTATATAGTAGGTGCTTAATAAATCAATATGTGAGATACTATGTATTGTATTTTATGGGTTTGAAGTTTTTATGCTACCCAGTTGGCCTAATCATGTGAGTGAGTTTTTATAACATATGAAACTCATTGGAAGGTTAGATGAATTTTGGATGGTTTTAAAATTTGGAAGTCCACTAGTTTCTTTCACCATCTAGATTGCTTGCTAAATTTGACACAGTAGGGAAGACTTACTTCAGGCATTTAGGAAAGCAAAAACCACGATACAAAATAGTCTTGCAAGCAGCCATATTAACACATTCTTAATGTCTTCATTCTGTGTGACCTAAAAACCAACATGTGGGATGCTTTCCATTATCACGTTTGTACATGGCACCTTCTGAAACTCTTGTCTGAAATGAGGACCTCTAGTCTACAGCCGTACCACCCTGAACACGCCAGATCTTGTCTGAAATGAGGAACTCTTGAACCGAAAGCCAGATTTGAGGCCTGGAGGGGGCAGGTATAGTCCTGGGTGTGCAATGGAGGGTAAAGCATTAATCTCAGCTACTCAAGCTAACACTCACTCAGGAACCCCTGAGTTGTACAGATCTGTTGCTAGAGGTACAGAGCGGTGTCCTTGCAGTAGACAAAGGAAGTGGCTTTCTCTGTCCTGAAGTAGGGTTTGGTTTGGGTTTTGGTTTTGGTCATGGAAGAGCTTCTTCAAATGAAAGCATGGAGGAGATTCCACTGTATAAAATAGATGAATTCAAAATGGGGGTGGGGACAGCCCAGAACCCCAACTTCCAAATCCTAGATCTATGGAACCTGAATCAGTGGTGTTCCTCAAGCTCTTTTTAGTGTGTGTGAGAATCAGCTGGGAGTGGATAGAACAGGGGCTGATCAGAACATCTGGGTGGGTCTGAGACTCTAAATCTTAACAAGCACCCCGGGGGGTGTGGGGGCTGTGCCTGCCCCTCCTCCTCACAGTCATGCCTCACAGCGACGATGCTCAGCAGAACCCAGTGTGAAAATTAGCCTGCAAGAGGATCCAAAATGAGTCTTACTCTCCGACTTACTCATGAAGCGATTGCAGTGAGAGATTCTCCAGCCCTTCGGTTGATTTTCCCATAATTTCCTAAGCTCCCCCACACCTGACTCAGCAACTACATTTTATCAGCCTGCTAAAAGGAAGTGTAAGAACTTGTTTAATTTAAGGCAGACATAGAGCTCTAAAAAAGACTAACATTCCACCGAATACCCATTTCCCAAATTATCTCAAGAGAAGGAAGGAGAGTAAAGTCTTGATCCTATGGAACTGTTTAGGACAGCAGCTGAAACCCTAAGAATAGCTGAATCCTGTTCCGAGCCCCGTCAGGGAATTCCTTCCCAACATTTGACATCAGTGGATCGGCATGAATGCACAGCTGCCTGGCGACACAAATGTGCCACACAGTCCTGAGACAAAGGGTCTTAGATTCTAGAAACAGCGGTCGGCGGAGACCCTGCACCAGACTGGCTACTTTCTTGTCTACGAAAATGGACATTGGCAAAACCTGTATGTCCAAAACAGGGGACTTGGGAGGGGCAGGAAGTACATTTCGGTTTCCATTTTGGAAATAGTAAGGCATCACCCCTGATGCCCGCCCTGCCTCTCTGCTTAGACAGTAGACGAACTACAGAGCGGGAGCCAGCGTGTGTGTGTGCGTGTGTGTGTGTGTGTGTTTAATCTAGATTCTATCACAGTGTTTTTTGGCTTTTTATTTTTAATGGTGCTTGGTAATTCCAGGTGATTCTGCCTGGGCAGGAAAAAGCCTGGGGGTGCTAGTTTAGATTCGAAAGACCCATTTTCCTTCAGAAGAAATCACGAGCATGCTTACATAGGTCAACAGAAGTTGCAGGATCTCATTTTACAAACATAACACCTGGGACTAAGTTTGGCCCCAAACACCACCACCACCACCAACAACAACAACAACAAAAATCCACCCCAACTATGGCGAATTACAACTGGTATTTCTCTAAGACTTGAACTTCTCAGAGATCCTGAGCACCCATGTAAAGAGATACTGTATGACTTGCTCTTTTCTCATAAGGATTGTGAAAAATTTATTCTGAAGTCTGCAAAGCCTTTCAATTCTTAATGGAAGCATCTGGGTAAGAAAGATGATTATCAAGTATTCATCTAATTTTTAAGAGAGATTACTAGAACTTTAAAATTAAAATGAGGGGCACTTGGGTGGCTCAGTGGGTTAAAGCCTCTTCCTTCAGCTCAGGTCCTGATATCAGGGTTCTGGGATTGAGTCCCGCATCGGGCTCTCTGCTCAGCGGGGGGCTTGCTTCCCTTCCTTTCTCTCTGCCTGCCTCTCTGCCTACTTGTGATCTGTCTGTCGAATAAATAAATAAAATCTTTAAAAAAAAATTAAAATGAGGGGAGCCTGGGTGGCTCAGTTGTTTAAGCATCTGACTTCCACTCAGTTCCTGATCTCAGGGTCCTGGGATTGAGCCCGAGTCTAGGATTCCAGGTCCGCACTCGGCAAGGAGTCTGCTTCTCTCTCTCCTTTTCCCTTTGCCCCTACCCCTTGCTCTTTCTCTTTCTCTAGCTCTCAAATAGATAAATAAATCTTTTCTAAAATAGTATTAAAATGAACATTAACCTTCAAAATGATTGCGCTAGAAGACTGGAGCTGTATTTCAATGAAGCTGCCATTTCTCAAAATATTTCTGGACTCCTATTTTGTGAATTGCCTTTAAAGTCAGAATAGGAGCCACACAAGAAACACAGTCCTAGTACAATATCTTTTAACCGTTCTAAATATATACATCTTTCGAAATGTGAAAAAAAGACCATCAACTATTCTGTATCCTAATGCCCATATCATCGACATATCACCCAAGAAGTTGAAATTTAAAGTTGAAATTTATTTTTTGTTGTTTATGGAATGAAATCAGGATCTTTTTTCCTATTTCCCATCTGTGAAGACATTTTCAAAATACATCACCAACACGCCATCCCCAGAATGTTTTTTAACAGATTTTTTTTCTAAGATTTTTATTTATTTATTTGACAGAGAGATAGAGAGATCACAAGTAGGCAGAGAGAGGGGGGAAGCAGGTTCCCCGCCGAGCAGAGAGCCCGATGTGGGACTCAACCCTAGGACCCTGAGATCATGACTTGAGCCCAAGGCAGAGGCTTAAGCCACTGACCCACCCAGGCGCTCCATCATCCCCAGAATTTTTATTTCCCACTGAGAATCACTGCCATATTTTAGTAAAAGCTTATTTCTAATAAAAACTCAGCTTCATGATTCCTGTTACTCAACAGCTTGCCTCTGAATGAGACCTTTTTCAAAAATCAAATCCGTTTTGAATGGAGAGAGCTTGCCACCCCAGACTTTGAGGGCAGTTTCCGATGGATTCTTACACACTTTTCACACTGATACTCAGAAAAGGACCTCATCTGTTCGTGTGCTCAAAATCTATTAGGTTAAGAAATTAATTAATAGTTATTATTGATTGGTTATAGTTTTTAAGCATAGAGATTGTTTTATGTTACAGGTTATTAAAGATGAAAAGCTGCATTGTAGAGAGACAGGCTGATCACTGGTTTATTTGACATACAGAATATTAACCGAGAACCTTGAAAACCAGGCATTGAGAGAGACATCGGTGTATGTAGAACATGAATCCATAAGCAAGAGCTAAATGTTCTTAAAGAAACAAGTGTGTGTGTATATGTTTTGAGCAGTGAGAAGGGGTTGAGTCAGGCAAAAAGATAGATTCAAACTTACCTCGAAGACATTTTTGAAGCTGACCACTTCCCAATAAACAACAAGAAGAATGTGATCGAAGAGAGAAGTTTGTAAACTACTTCTGCCTTGAATGCGGCTTGGATATTTGCTTTTATTTACTAAAAGTCCATGCCCTGTCAAAGTCGTGTTTAAAATATTTGAAGTTTGAAAGGCATGGGTAATTACGGGATACAACTTTTTAGTGAAAGGAAAATCATTTGCGATATTCACTTATGGAGGAGGAACCTACCACAGCCGTCCGTCTTTGCCTAAGAGAACTGGATCAGGGTGTGATGACACCCACGATGATGGTGGTGGTTGTAGTGGTTCAATTTTTGTTAGTGGGAGTGATCCTTTATCTCTTTCTCATACCTTTCTTCCAACTGGGCCCACTGAAGCAAACAATGTGATCTCTGGAAGCTTCCTGTTACCTCAGAAGCAAACACACAGATAATGAGTTGCTTATATTTTGAGAGGGTAGAAGAAAATGAGCCAAAATGAGAGACCACGTATCTAGTGAGAAGTAATACTGTTTGTCCATAGGGAAGCTGGGAGCAGGTCTTGACTTCCAGATACAGCGCTCTAGTCAGATAAACTCAATGTGACGTTCAGTGGTGACTTTAGGCTGTTTTTGCTCTGGTAAAGGACACAAAAGTGTTCATTCTGAGGAGCTACTGTGTGGGTTTCTCACAAAATATATGTTTTATCAACACTAGCATTGATACGAATATCCAGTAGTTAAACAGATAAAACAGGGGACAACACAGTATTTGGTTCAAATCCCAGCTCTCCCACCCTCATGTAGCGTGAAGTTAAATGAGTTAATAACCACTGTGGGCCTCTATAAACCATTTTTACTCATATCACATATGACACTAAATGTGGGTTTTCCACACCAAGCAATTCCCCAACTTTCCAGATACCAAGTGAGTGTCCTACCATGCAATTCAATTCTGACCCTAGCTATCCAGACGTAGCGTCAAACCCCACAGATTAAGGGTTCCGACCCACAAATCTTCCCTTTGTTTTAGATACAAGCACAGGTCGTGGTGGTCTCCCAAACTTCTAAGTGATTGGCTATAAACTGGGGATTTCCACCACCCCCTCCTTGGGTTCTGTAATTTGCCAGAGTGGCTCATAGAACTTAGGAAGGCGCATTACCTGCCATGACTGGTTTGTGATAGAGACTACAAGTCAGGAATAGCCAAACTGAAGAGATGCAGCAGGCAAGATATGGGTAAGAGGCCTGGAGTTTCCATGCCTTTTCAAATTCATTTCCCTCCCAGCACCTTGAAGTGTTTGCCAACCAGGAGGCTCTCTAACCATCCCCCACCCCCCAGACATGTTTCAGGATCCCTTTTTTTTTTTTTTTTTTTTTATTTGTTTAAGACAGAAGAGAGCATGAACAGGACAGGGGGCAGAAGCAGGCTCCCTGCTGAATAAGGAGCCCGAAGAGGGGTTTGATCCCAGGACCCTGGGATCATGACCTGAGCCAAAGGCAGCCTCTTAACTGACTGAGCCACCCAGGCACTTTCTAGTTTCAGGAACTTTATGGAGGTTTCATTACATAGGCATGATTGATTAAGGCATAGCCCCTGGTGATTACCTCCATCTCCAGCCTCTCCCTCACTCCTCCTGAAGTCAGGGAGTGCGGAGGGAAGTTCCAAGCTTCTGATCATGTCTTGGTCTTTTTGGTGATCTGCCCCCCTCCTGGAGCTATCTGGGTTCCCTAACCACCAGTCATCTCATGAGCATGCAAAACACATTCCTGTCACTCCAGAGATCCCAACAGCTTAAAACTCTTTGTGTCAGGACAGGAGTCAGGGACCAAGACCAAATGTTGTAACAAAAGATGCCCTCATCACCCCTCTCGCTCAGGAAATTACAAGAGTTTTAGAATTCCGTGCCAGGAACTGAGGACAAAGACCAAATACGTATTTCTCAGTATATCACAGCCTCAGTTTCTCCAGCTGTGAGTAGGATTATGATTAATACCTCACCCAGTAGTTAAGAGGATTCAACCTGTCACTTGTTAGCAAACACCTGGGACGGACAGAGTTTCCCTTTGGAACAATTACCTTATTTTTCCCTGTTCAACAAAGACACAGTAACCACTCCCTTGGTGTCGATCTCTGAGCTGGGCACTCCGAGGGACACGGAAAAAGGAACAGACAGGTTGCAGGCCACCAAACACCCCAACAGAGCTGCGTGGGTCCCTTAAGGGGATAATTCTTTGCCACCGTAGGAACTTAGTTGGTGGAGTGGCTGGACATTTATTGTGAAAGTGTGTCAAGTAGTAGAGTGTCTCAAATGTCAATGATTAGCTTACTTCCACTCCGAGTTTAGAGACCCACTTCATGTATTTGTTTAGAGATCAAAGCCTGTGATACCAAAAAAGGAAATGGAACATAGTTCTCCTTGGGTAGCTAAATCCAGAGTGCTGGGCAGAGCTAACGTCTGCTTAGTATTTCTAAATGAGTTGTTGTGCATATCTTAGGTTAAATAAAATAAAGCAAAATAAAAAAAGAAAGAAACCTCTCCCAGTACACTGGCAGAAACGTATTATTCAAATGAGATCAAATATTTTTAAAGCGCTGTATGAACAGTACGGTACTCTATAAATGTTTGGCAAGCTTCCACCTACACATTTTATTACCTTTGTTACTGTAGCATGAGTTATCTTCGAAGGTTTTAAGATTGTAAGAACATAAGTCCTCCAGCTGCACGAGGGATGTTTGAGAGAGAACAGTGACTGTGCGTGCCCATGAACACACATTGCGAGGCGCTCTGCGGAGAAAGGGGATGCGTGGTTCCTACAGGCTGCCCTCATCTTCAAATATTTAAAATGTTGTTCTATTTTAAATGCTGGTTTTTTCAAATTAAGTATGGATGAGCAATAGTGTACCTTCCGTGGCAGAAATTTTGCAGAAAAGTGTTGGGAAGCTGATGAAAATGAAGTGTGACCTCTGTGTCCCTGGCATCCCAAACTATGACCTTGAACCGAAGACAGGTTACTATCTTTGCACTCCCAAGATGTTCATGCACGAACCCCTCTGGTTTTAGTTACTTGAATGCAGTCCCCACTCCCGAACACGCGCATACATCCCTGTCCCATGCCTCTCAGCTGGTGTGAAGCTTTTCAAGGTGCCAAAATGTATGTTCTCAGGAGCAAGATTTTGGTTTTGTTTATTTCCTGTTCCTTGGCCTACGGTCTTTACTGCTGCTGCCCCTTGTAAGAGTACAGCCCTGACAGAGTCTGACACTGGTCCCCAGACAGCCGGTTAGCCCACTGCCTGCCTGTATGTCCCCAGAGCCACGGAGGGAGCCCCTGTGATCCAGAAGGCCAAGCTGGCAGAGCAGGCAAAGGCTATGGGGACATGTCAGCCTTTGTGAAGGGCGCCATGGAAAAGGCAAGGAGCTACCGTGTGAAGACTGAAACCTTCTCTCAGTGGCCTGCGACGATGTGGTGGGAGGCCAGAGCACTGCCTGGAGGGGCCTGCTCAGTGCTGAGCAGAAAAGCAAGGAGGAGGGCTAGGAAGGGAAGGGTCCGGGGAGAAGGTAGGGACTGGGAGAAGGTGTGTGACGATGCAGTGGGCCCGCTGGACACCACCTCTTCGAAGGTACCAGTGACGCTAAAAGCTGGGTCTTCCACCTGAAACTGAAGGGTGACTACACCACTACCTTGCTAAGGTAGGACCGAAAGCGTATCATCGACCCTGCCCTGTCAGCCTGCCAGGAGGCCATAGACGTCAGCAAGGAAATGGCTGCCCGCCAACCCCACCTGCCTGGGCCTGACCTCAAGGAGCTTTATGGTCTTCTCCTATGAGATCCCCAACAGCCCAGAGGAGGCTATCTCACTGGCCAAGACCACCTCGGACGAGGCCATGGCTGACCTGCACACCCTCACCAAGGACTCCTACAAAGACGGCACCTTCATCACGCAGGGACTGCAAGACAACCTGGTGCTGGGAACAGCTGACAACACCAGGGGAGAGAGGGTGAGGCTCCCGAGGAGCCCCAGAACTGAGCCACTCCTGCCCATTGCTCTGCCCCAACTCTCCACAGAGAGGATTAGTATGGGGTTGGAGACCTCACCACTGCTGTCTGTACCCCGTTCCTGAGACGCCCCCCTCCTATGAACCAGGTCACTGCTCACCCCCTTGACCCTCTTCTGTCCCTATTGCCTCTTGGTCTGAGGAACTAAGGAGAGTCCCAACTTTGTGGCTGAGAACTGGGCTATGAGTGTGGCAGAAGCTGGAGATGAGTGTGAGTGTGTGTGTGTGTGTGTGTGTGTGTGCATGTGCACACACGCGTGCACAAGACCAAGAATGAGAGGAAAATCATGCCTGCTGTGTGTGACCATGTTTCTTCCCAATAAAGTTCCCCTGTGACACCCCCCCCCCCAAAATTGAGTATAGCTCTTCTAGGCCAGTCATTTCTGTCATCCTAAGCATCTCTTTCTGCAGCTGTAGGAAGGCAATGGTTGTCCTTATGGTACACCTACACACCACACGTGGTATGCTGGAGACCAGAAGACTGGGTCACAAGCTAAGGGAAATTCACAACTGCTTCTAGAACTGTATACTGTTGGCATTTTAGGCTCAGACCCAAGCTCTGAACCCTGGTTTAGGTTCCAGAGGCCTCCCCATACCTCAGAGTCCAAGCCCAACTCAGTTCCCAGAAAGAAAAGAAGAACCTTATCTTTCCAGTTGAAAACTCACCCTCCCTCTCTGCTAGGATGAGTGATCGTTGTTTCTTCCCTTTGGGGTAAATTCCACCCTTCTTCTAAACAGGCATCTCCCGCCCCTCAGAGCATGGGCACTGCAATCACTGGAGCCCTGGGAGCTCTCCCAGTGGCTGCCACAGGTCACCTCAAATCACGGCTCTTATGGGCGATGTGACGTAGACCAGGCTTCAGGATCCCAGCTCAGCCATCCCTTGTCTTACTCCATCCTTCCAGCCTGAAGAGGACAGAATTTCAAGTAAGCTTGTTTTTACTGACAAAGCTGGTTCTCGTCCCTAATTTTTTAAAAGCAAATGTGTGGACAACAAAGTCAACATACCTCCCATGAACGACAGTAATATTCTGGAAAGTTTCGGGAGAAGCCATTGTCTGTCTCTTCATAATAGAGTTCCGCTGTTACGGAACTCCTCAGCATTTTTAAGCAGCTGGTAGCATCTCCAGCCCAAGGATTGGAGCCTGAACTCCTTCCTTCTCCGGGTTCCAGTTCCCCTTTGTATGGAGGCAGTCATTTGGTCAGTCACGAATGCCCTGAAAGATCCTGCCAACAGTTCTTCTGCCACAGGGGGGTCTCCACCCCCCAGAGAGTGCTGTATTCCTCGGCATGGCAGAAGTTTGCACATCAGATGATATGACCCAGGATCTTAGTAGGTAAATATTACGATTGTCATCTTTCCTACTTTTTCACTCAGTCCTACGACTCCATGGCATTGCTCCTACCAAGTTCTCAACCTGTTGAGGCAATGTTAGAGATAAGCCTTTCCCACTGGGGACAAACCGGAGGTGGAGGGTCACCCTAGGAGTACAGCAAGATGACCTTGGAAAGCTTCACAAAACATTAAAGTTCTGAAGAAAGCTAATCCATTGGTGAATTTGCTAATGCCTGCATGTCCTCTTCCCCTGCCCCAAAGATAAGAGCCACAAACAATGATTGCCTTCCCTTCCTTTATTGGCATAATTTTACACTCGCAATTTCATTAGCTGTTTAGATAATGGGGCGGGTGCAACGAATAAAGCCCATAAAACAACAATAGAGTAGATCACTTGCAAGTGTAGAGCAATTTAATTGTTGTTTTCAGCACACCCGGAATGACAAAGGGGATTATCGCTGAAGTCGGACGGCATTTGTGTTAGACAAAAGCTGGTGGTTGATTTTGGTAGTTATTATTCTCCCCTGCAGTTTAAATCACTTTCTTACTAGAAGCAAAGGAGCAGTAAGGAAACAAAACAAAACAAATTCTAACCTTATGTAAATGCAGTTCTCCAAATAGATTATTTTTGCAGATTCTGGAACCACTGAGGGAGGTAGGGTTCCACAATTCTAAAAAATCCTGGAATTTTAGAGATGTTGCCATAAAGAGCACAATCTAGTTTCCTTAGTCTGTGCTTCCTGAACTGGCGTGCCTATGCCCTGCTTTTACAGGGGTACACCAGGGGTGCTCCAAGGGAACTACGAGATGGAGCCCCCCCTCAGAGACACACCCTTATAAGGCCTGACATAAGGGAGGCACTTGGAAAATATTTGTTGTGTTAATAAATCTCTGTGGTTTGTCACTTTCATTGGTTGTTATATAACTTAAAACTTTATTTTATTTGTTTTTTTTTTTTTTTAAGTAGGCTCCACACTCACTATGAAGCCCAATGAGGGGATTGAACTCACAACCCTTAGATCAAGACCTGAGCTGAGATTAAGAATTGGCTCTTAAACCGACTGAGCCCCCCAGACACCCCAAACATTATTTTAATATTAAAATAAGTCTGTGTTAAGCATGAATCTGAATGTATGCAGATTTAAAAAAAATTATCTGGGAGATCAGGGATCCCAGGGATGAGATGCAGAATGGAAACACAAAAAATGACTTCACGGACGGGATGTGTGCTCGTGGTGGGGTGGGGAGGATGGGGGGTGGTTCTGACCTTAGGAACTTCTGGAATGAGGAGAGTCTATACAACTAAAGGCAAAATAAACTGTACATAAGCTTTGCACTCTGTCAATCAAGTTGCTTTCCATAGGGGTGCAGATTAACAATAGTTACTGGTACACGTGTACACCGGGAATGAACAAATCAATAGAAGGATAACCAGTGATAGGAATCAGTTTTCTCATTCTTGGAATGAGAGTTCACAGATAAGCAAAGGGAGAAGGCTAGAATGATCTGTGTGTTAATGGATTCACACTGGAAACCCTGTACGAGCTTACATTTAGCTGAATATGGGTACAGATATATCTGTATGTACTTCAGATACATATAGATGTGCAAATATTTATTAATGTGTATATAGGAATTAGTATACACATATCTATTTCCTTCCTCTGTCAGCCGAGAGGACCCAGAAGCCAGTACACCTAGAATCTTGGTCTCTCAGAGTAGTCTCCAGTAAAAGGAACCAGGCAGAACTCCTGGAGAAATGGCTGCTTCTAGGAGCAGGGCAGGAAACACACACAATGAGCCTGGAGTATCTTCGAGTGCCAGAAAGTTAAAAAATGCTGGAGGAAAAAGAAATCCCAAAAACAAACCCCATATGATAGGGGTACGTCAAAGGGACACAGGAACCAACGGAAAGACCTCCTAATGAGAGCCAAAATGGGAACAATTTGAGCACCAAAATAAAATAGAATTGGATTATAATCTAAAGGAAAAAAAATAGATACCCATAAGCCTATTGCTACTATAAATAAATGACTGAATAAATAAATTGCAAGAAGGAGACAAATCTCAGTAATTCCAAGTAATTTCTGTACTCTGCTTTCCAGGAGGTGAAGCTTGACTGTCCACTTCTTAACTACGGGTTGTGCTTAGTAACTTCCTAACTTCCTTGAAGGGAGGAGAGTATGCAAAGGAGGGGAGAGGAGTAACTTTGAAGTGGAGAAAGCTGATAAACACTACCTCGGCTAGGAGATCAAGATCAACAGCAACAGTGATGTCATATTGGTTAGTATGTTCTCTGGATATGATGCGATGGGAGGTGCCCTTTACCTGTGATCTTCTGCTGAAGACCCATAAGCCCTGTCTAACCCTGAGGAAAATGTCAGACGGACCCCAAATGAGGGAAGATCTGAGTCAAAATCAGCCAAAGAAGATCTGAGGAACCATTAACAGCCAATGGGAGCCTAAGAAAATCTGACAATGGAATGTCATCTGGGATCCTGGACAGATCCTGGGACAGAAAAGAATATTAAGTAGAAATTGAAAAAATCTGAGTAAACTAGGACTTTGGTTAATCATAATCTATCCATATTGGTTCATTAATGATAACAAATGAACTTACTAATATAATGTAAGGTGCTCATAATAGGGGAAATCAGGTACAGGATGTATGGAAGCTCTCTGTACCACAGTTGTAAGTGTTCTAATCTAAAACTGTTCTGGAAAAAAAAAAAAAAGACTGTTCTGAAATAAAAAATCTTTTTATTCTTAAAAAAATCTAGATATGTCATGGGTAAAAGGCCAAGTATGATGAATCTTTAAAGAAACAGGTTGAAGGCAGACTAAGTAGGAACATTCCAGAATATTAGGGTGTCTTCTGGCCCTTTTCTGCCATTAGAGGTACTTTGGTAGCACGGTTTATGGTGTGTAGAACACTACCTTAAACTTTGGACTTTGCCTAAGATTAACTCCAAGGAAACTTCAAGGATTTACAATCTCCCCGTTTAAGGAGTGGAACAAAGACAAGACTGGGCGTCTCTAATGATTAACCGACATATTTACATTCTCCGTGTTGGAAAAAAAAGAACTTCATTGACACAGAATGAAATCGACCACTCATGGGTAAGACTTACTAAAATATTTTGTTTTCATAATATATAAGTGTGATAAATAAAGCTTCTTTATTTTAGAAATATTTCTTTTTCACTTTTAAAATCCTTTGGAAGTTTGTAGTGACTAATATTTATGTAGTGACTTGGCCTCATTTCAGCAATCTCCCTCTTTTTATCTTTTACTCTTTGCAAAGCTCATATCCTGGGTAATTCTTGAGGTAATTCATCAGTTTAGTTTATATTCGGTACTCGAAAGCCTTTCAAAATGTGTGGCATTTATTTCTCATTACATAAGGTCCATAGTACCTGTTAAATTGTAACTTGTGTTTTAATACTGAGTAAATCATAACCAGCTTTTAATAAAATCGCCCCTCAAACTAAACACATTTTCTACTTTGTCCAATACCATTTTAGACTTTGTAAGTGAAATTTGCCTCTCTCCCTCCTCTCCTTCATTCCCTCCCTCCCTCCGTCCCTTTCCTTCCTTCCTCCAAAATGCTTACTAAGCATCTACTCTGGCCAGGATTTGGGAAAACATTTTATTTTATTTACTTAATTTTTTAAATATTTTATTTATTTCTTTGAAAAAGAGAGAGAGAGGGAGAACAAGCAGGTGGAAGGGCAGAGGGAGGGGGAGAAGCAGGCTCCCCACTGAGCCTGGAGCCCAGCTTGGGGCTGGATCCCGAGTCCCTGGAATCATGACCAAACTGAAGGCAGATGCTTAGTGGACTGAGCCACCCAGGTGCCCCTGGGGAAAACATTTTAAATAACATATGGTCGGTATCAGGGACTCCCAGTCCAGTAGGAGAAGCCGGTGATGGGGAGATAATTAATCCTCATTAAATGCATATTACGCTAGAGGTGTGCAAAGGATGCTTATGAGGGCAACGTAGGACAGAAGGCTGTTCCTCAGGGTGGGGGATGTCCTCACTATTATTACTCAGGATGGGGGAGGTTTCATCCCCTCCCTCACCTGACACTTGGCTATTACTTTGTGGGGATTGCTTCCTTGCCCTGAGGTACATCTGAAGTCCAGTCATTTTAATCATTTGACAAATGCATCAGATATAATGGAATCAACCAACCCTTCCCTCTTATCCTGTCCTGACTTTTCTTTGTAAAACCTCCTAGAGGTAAAAAAACTAACAAACAAACAAACAAAACACACACACACACACACAAAAAACCCCAAAAAACAAAGTGTTTGTGATATATCCTATGATAAATCCTGGAAGGAACAATGCATTCTTTCTGTCCTCTGGCCCTCTCCACATTAAATACATAAAACAGAAGGAGTTTAGAAAAGTGATCACATTTAACTGCTTCCCGTATTAGCCAAACATTTGAGTGGAAAGCCAGATTTCTTTTAGGGTTTAAAAGTTTGTGAAATAATTTTTTCAATAGTCCTTTTAAAGAACGTTTTTCTCTGAAAGAAGCACTGTGGCCTTTCTAAATTGTGAGTGATTAGAAATGCCTGATTTTTACATCAACCCCCAAGTGATACATAGCTATCAAGCCATAATCTGATAGTGCTGGTCTCATGACTATCTTGGAAAAACAATGTCCCCATTGTAACGTCACAAAGGGGCAAAACGGGAGCCTCTCAGAAGGGTCTTAGTGTCATGCTTCTGCTCCAAAATGTGCTGAGTATTGGGGACCCATGTCACATTGCTGGGTAAGGCAGTGCCCATGTCACTACACAAAACCATATTATGTAGGCTTGACAAGGGCCATGACAAATCTTAACACTGACATGTGAGCTCTGAGACTGTTAATCAGCCCCCGTCTTCCAAAGATCAAGGTTAGCAGTAGACTTTCTAAAGGTTTTTGTCAGGAAGTGTTTTATTAAAATTCTTGTTTATTATTTAATTCAGCAAAGAGACATTTCTAAGTTTGTGAACATGAGAAGGAAAAAATATTTACATATGAATTACACATGCCCCCCCTGGGCGCTGTCTCATGTTTAAATCAGATCCCACAGAAACTTTGCCCACATGAATCTTAATCCAAGATGTTTACGAAACCACCAGACCGACATCTGAACTCTCTTTTCCGGTGCCAACGATTTCTGGAAAGAAAGACGCTGTAACTTACACATTGTGCTTAGTATATGATCTGCCTTGGCTAAACCCTGGGTGTTGAGTCTGCCTGCAGTTTTGGTTTGTCAACAATAGTTTCACTAAATAAGGAAAGTCCCAAGGGCAGGTCTTTGATTCCATGTACCACTAGTGGGTCTGGCCTCTCAGCTGGTCCTGATAAAGGGAATTCGGTGAGCCCACCCCCCAAGTTACATGGAGGGAAATGCTGACCGCAGGCTTCCCCCCATAAAGCACTGTTAGCAGAAGACAGAGACAGAGAGCCGTGAGAGCTTGACAGAGGTCAGAGGTCACAAGGCCCTTTCTCCACCTCAGGGATGGCTTCCTCAATCTTCCCCTGGCAGCGTCCGCACCTCCGGGTAGTGCGCAGGAGGGCAGAGCCAGGAGTTCCATCACTCTCCGACAAGAGCCTCTCCGATAAGGCTCTCCGACACATGTGACCCCATGCATGGCCTTGTCCAGACTCTTCCTTGCCCTTCCATGGGGTTCCTCTCCACTTTCTTGGGAGCAGCTATTACTCATTCTTTAAGATCCTTATCAGATACCACGTCCGCCAGGAATATATCCCTTGTGCTGGGATAACTAGCTGTTCCCATCCCCACCCAGCCCCCATGTTCCTATCACGTCTTACAACAGGCATCACCCTCGGGGCGGGTGGACGTCTTTATGGTGTCCTTACGCCAGCAGTGCGTGACTCTTCCAGTCACTGCCTGGACGTTTGTTCAGGAAACGAAGCCAAAGAGCTGGGAGAATGGGGATGAGGATGGGTGACGGGAAATTGTTGGGGAGGAGAATGAGTTGCAGGACTGAATGTGAGGTGCTCTGAGATCATCAGTGTGGGTTCAGCACGAGAGGAAAAGGCCAAAGCAAATATAGTCAGTCTCGGAGTGGAACAGAAGAGCCCTAGAATGAAGACAGGGTTAACTCTGGTCTTTGGAAGCAACGAGAAATGGAAAAACAAACAAACCTCAACTGGGTTGCCTGAAATGTGTATGTGTGTGTGTACATATGTGTGTGTGCATATCTCTGCATATGGCATAAACATTGTTTTGTAAACGAGGGTAACAGCCACCCTAGACACATTTCCCTTGCTTTCGAGAGTAATTTTCTTGGCATGCCACGACTTGTGCTAATTCCAAAGAGATAATCCCAGTAGAATCACGTACTTTGTCATTCCCAAACCCAGATGATGTTCCAAGTTTTAAAAGTAATTTTTTTTGTCCTTCTCTCAAAGGTGGTTGGGCCATATGACTAATTCCCAAACTGATAAAAAATCAGATCTTTGAGAAGTCTGTTACTCAAGGTACTGGCACTCATAATAGATCCAGAAGGATACTGCATAGGAAGACTGACTTCTGCTCGAATATGGTAAGCTGAGACCTAGTAAGATTGTCTGATGTTTCTCAAATCCTTAACATCCAGTACAAGGAGGCCAACTTCCAGATAAATGTGGAAGATAGGGCTTCCTGATTAAGGAGAATATGACCTGGTCAAACTACATGTGATATTACTGTCATATTTTGTCTGTATTACAGGTCAGCAAACATTTTCTAGAATGAGCCAGATGGTAGATATTTTCAGGACTACAGGCTCTCCTGTCTCTGGCACAGCTACTCAGCTCTGCCTTTGTAGCATGAAAGTAGCCACAGGACAAATGTAAACAAATGGACATATGTCCATGCTCCTGGCTGTGTTTCAGTAAAACTTTATTTACAAAAACAGGTGCAGGGTTTGCTGATTCCTATTAGAGTTGATGATACAGCAGAAATACAAAAAAGATTTGTAACCCTTCGGCTTTTAAAACGCCTGTTCTGCATTTTTTTTAAGGTACAATAATATAGATCAGGTTAATGATTTTGTTCTGGATCAGACCCGGATTTGAATTTTTGCCCTGCCCCTAATTACCTGTGTGACACTAGGCATGTTACTTTACCTTCTAAACCTTTATTTCCCTGTCAATAATACCAGTTATGATATTATGATACTGACTTCATGGTTTGCTTTGAGGATTAAAATATGTCACCCACATGTAGATATTACACAAATAATATGTGTCAAGGCCCGAGCGCCACTGCTCCATAATGTTATCTGTCTCACGCATTTACATTGTCTTGGAAAAGGCCACGACCATCAGCAATAAAGCCCAGCGCGGCCTCGCCTGCCTGCCTGTGAACCTTTAGGAGAGTTACACGCTACAGGGTGATTCAGACCGCTATAAAGCTCAGCTCCTTAGAATCTCTACCCCTGACTGACCTTTTCAGGGTCTCACAAACCTCAGGAGATAGATTCAGTAGCAACTTGGTTACCTAAGATTCACTTTTCAAAGATAAAACTTCAGGTCTGCCGAGGAAGGGAAACTGAGACCTTTACATGGTTTTAAACCAATGTCACACTGTCATTCAGTTCTGCTTCTTCACAGTTTAGCTTTCCTCCTGGTCACAAGGGCTCCCTTGTCTCTGATTTTCCCAGTGATTAGCGCACTGACTAGCATGCACCAAGCACTTACTAAATGCTTTTTGAAGGGATATTGGCAACCAGAAAGAATGAGGAACCAACAGAAGATAAAACTACATGTCCGTGACTCTTGGGTTATTTCCTTGGGACCGTGACTTCCTAACTTTATATCCAGACCCTTCCAGGGATAGGACTAGTCTCAAAGCAAAGAATCACTTTCTCTAGTTTCTTTTTCAGTGATGGACCAAAGTGGATGTAGATCTTATTCTATACACTTAGCTGAGCAAGGAATGTAACTAGATTTTCCTATAACCCAGCTAAAATTTTGTTTCCTACCTTTTCTCAGTGGTAGGGACTTTAACCCAGTTAATACCAGGTGCCCTCTTGTGCCTGATGTTTGCGTCTAGGGCCTGGTGGAGTCTGGGATTCATCTAGTCCTTGGCCACTGCCCATCTGGGGAGACATCTCCGAGAGGCCGGTTTTCCTGGCTGGCCCTGGTCATCGGGCACATCAGTGTCCCATCCCTCCTTACTCCAGAGGCCCATCCCTTCCATTGCAGCGTTCTTTCTTTCTGCCGTGTCCCAGAACGGACTCTGTGCTCAGTGTTCCACTGTTTTCCTTCCTCGAGGCAGTAGGCAGGAATGTCCTAGGTGATTTATGAAGGAAGGACACAGCGGGTACATAGAAATGTGGTGGAAGCAAACACACCCACAAAACTAGCTAATATTGCAAAATTGCTCTGCCACATAGATCGTTCAAATTAAGATGAATTGGACAAGAGGGATGCACACCTGTGTGTGAATAGCCCGCCTAGCTCCCGGGTGCAGGATTGGGCCAAAGGGGAGAAGACATTGCTACATAGATGGGGCTTGTCTTGGAAACAAATAAAGCCTCAAAATGTGTTGCATTTAGAACAAGCCACAGATACAAAGAGCTGCCTCAGTAGCCATTCGGTTCCTGGGCAGGAAACCGTCAGCGGAAGCTCAGTGCTTGTTTACATGGATGCCAGAGAAGAGATTTACAGCTTCAGGGAGGGTTGGAAATGGTCTTTAATATATTCCCAGCTGTGAGTTTTGTGATTCTTTAGGAGTTTGTGCGTGTGTGTGTGTGTGTGTGTGTGTCTGCTTTTGGTTTGACATCATGGCGACCAGTCCCCTAAGAGCTGTGCTATTATCTTGTTGTGTGACCTCAGAGAAGGTTCTTCCCCAACCTGCTTATTTCCTCACCTATAAAATTGGGATAACCATGCTTCTTGTGTATTCGGAGGATCGATTACATTGGGTAAAACTCTTTGCAGAGTGACCGATGCATTTTGAATATTTGATAACAAGTAGATAAATCTTGATAGAAACGAGGACCTAGATATAACTATTTGGCCCTCCCAAAACTTTTGAACTCTGCTATTTTCAGGGTTTCTAGAAACAGTACACCTCTTGTGGGCCAATTTTGACAGACAGACTCGGACTCAGATATTAATTATAATGATAATTGCAGCTAGGTTCCCACAGCCCTTGCTCCTCCGCGTTTCCTTAAGGTAGGCGGAATTGTCACCCAGATAAGGAGACTGAGCACACAGCTGATGACTGGCAGAACCTTCCTTTGAAGTCAGATAATTGGCTCCAGAGCTTCTGTCATCAACCACTGCACTCCATCTGCCACTGACTTGCAGTCTATATTAGTCAAGGTTCTCCAGAGAACCAACAGGGTATGTGTATATATGTACATATGTGTGGAGGGAAAGGGAGGGTTGGAGGGGAGAGAGAGATTTTAAGGAATTGGCTCATGTAATTGTGGAGGGGTGATAAATCTAACATCTGCAGGGCCAGCTGGAAACCAGGAGAAAGTTGCAGTTCAAGTCCAAAGGCAGTCGGCTGGCAGAATTTCTTCTTGTTCCTGAGGTCAAGGTTTTACTCCCTTTTGCCTGCAACTGACTGGACGAGGCTCACCCACCTTATGGAAGTAATCCACTTTACTCCAAGTCTACAGATTTCAATGTTCATCTCATCACCAAAATATTTTCACAAAAACATCCAGAATAATGTTTGACCAAATATCTGGGCCACCCATGGCCCAGACAAGTTGACACATCAAATTAACCACCATGTTGTGGTTCTCCACAAAAATCCACTCTGATTCCTCCCTAGCTTTCCATGACCTGACAATCAGGTAATAGAGCAAGTGAGTTGATTCTGAAAAGAATTCTCGAGATGCTAAGATAAAAAGTGCTGTACAATTACTCAGGTTTTCTACTTCCTTCTCCACTACCTACCCCCTTTTCTCTGCCTTTCCCCCCCCCTTCTTCTGGGAAAAGAAGGAGGTTGGAGAGAGAGAGAGAGAGAGAGAGAGAAGTTTCAACAGGGATAGTTTTGCAATCCAATACCACAGCATGTCGCAACACCGTGACGCTTGAGGCAAATGTATCTAAAAGACAAATTCCATTTTAAGTGCCTACACTATATAATAATTCAGCACTTAACATATCTTGGTACTTTGAAGTCTTTATGGGTGCTTTTCTCCTCGCTTCTCAGGTATGCATTTTTCAACACGTAGCAGAGTTTGAAGAATCAAAGTTGAGTCCCTAGTTTTCTCTGGGTGAAGTTGCAAACCTGCTCACGTATGATTATTCACATCATAGCTTTATTGCAAAAGGGACCAGGGGATCTCAGGCAGCTGCAGCCACCACTTTCTCAGTCCCTTTGGCCAGCAGCACATTTGCCTATTCAGATATGGAGAGAAAGCCGTGTTCTGCTCTCCCCGTGGAGAGTCGTGGGCCTGGAATGACAATATAGAAAGAAGGCTGCCTATTGCAATGTCTGTGACAGGTTCCCATGGCCTTGGTTCTCATCCTATTTCATACAAATGCTTCTGCTGAAAAGGCAAATTGCTAATTGCTATATGAGTAAGTTATGATAAGTTATTAAAAACAATATTGAGGGGCACCTGGGTGGCTAGTCAGTTAAGCATTTGCCTTCGGCTCAGGTCATGACCCCAGGGTCCTGGGATGGAGCCCTGCATCAGGCTCCCTGCTCAGTAGGGAGCCTGCTTCTCCCTCTCCCTCTGCCTGCTGCTCCCCCTGACTGTGCTCTCTTGCTCTCTCCCTCTGTCAAATAAATAAAATCTTAAAAATATATATATATTGACTTAACTTGCAAAAAAATCCCTTTTGAAATCAATTTTTATTCGAAGCTGCGAAAACGCACATATAAATCAAATATCCATCCACTGCAGAAGGGATAAACAAGTTGCAGTATAGCCACGGAATGGATACTGCTGAGAAGTGAAAAAAGAACAAATTGCTACTATGTGGGGCGCCACGGATAAATCTCAGAAGTCTTATACTAAGTGAAAGGAGCCAGATACAAAATACTACACAATGTATGATTCTCCTAATATGATATTACGGAAAAGGAGAAACTCTAGGGACAGAAATCAGATTTGCAACTTCCAGGGGCCGGAGGTGGCAGAAAGGGACTGATTGTAAAGGGGCATGAGTGACCTTTTTGGGGTGATGAAACTATTCTATATCTTGATTGTAGCGGTGGTCACAGGACTGCGTACATTTGCCAACATTCATAGACCAACAACACCTCAAAAGGGTGAACTTCCTGTATATAAATTATGCCTCAATAAACGTGACATCAAAGAAAAAGATGTAGGATAATGCAAACATCTGGAGAGAGCCAAAGACTAGGATTCCCAGCAAATGCAGAATGGCAGATGAAAGAATGGCCATTGCTAACCTCTCATGCTCTCCCAGACCTCAGGGGAACAGTGAAGAAGAAGGAAGACAAAGGGAGCAAGCAGAGGGCAAACCTTATTCTCCACCCCATTCTAAATGCTTCTACCAAGATTTGCCAGTGCTTTGGTTTATTACCAAACACTCTCACCGTCTGCTTGAAGGTGGAAAACATCAAGTCGGTGTTGACCTTCTCGGTGCACGAAGAGACTGAAATCATGACCCTCCCCAGGATGGGAAGCCTTCTTCCTGCTCTGGCTTCCTAAGTGTACTAAAGGGACAGCAGCCAAGGGAGTCTGGTTTCCCTCTTTCCGTGTCTGGACTGCACCCCAGGCAGGTATAGCAGGGAGGCCAAAAAAAAAAAAAAAAAAAAAAGGAAAAGAGAAAAAGGAAAGAAAAGACATTTTTTCATTTGCCTTGAAGGGCTACAAAAGCGAGGTGCATGGGGGAGGGGCGCTGCTAGAGTAAGTTAGCAGAGGAATTACTTGAGCCTATAAGAGAGCTACTGTTATCAGTAAGTCTCACTTCTATGGAGCAATCTGCTGTCCCATCTCTCTCTCCTATGGTGATTCCCTGTAACTTAGTTCTTCACTGATCTCTACTGACCCCTACTAGCCCCCTTCTAAGTAGAGAGATAGAAGGTAAAGAAGAATATATATTCTTCGCAATGTCTGGAACTTACTTTCTGTGTTCACACTGTGCTCGGTGCTTTCCGTGTATTATTTCACGGACTATCAAAAACAGCCCTATGAGGAAGGTACTGCGAGCACTCCCATTTTTCAAACGAGGATACCTAGAGAAATTAATGAACTTGCTGAAGGGCACTCAGCTATTTAGAGGGTAAAGCTGACAGTCAAACCCACACCAATGCCAAAGCCAGAGTTCCTGCCCACTAAGCAAAGACTGCTCTATCGTTGCAAAGCCAAGCCATTCCTTTCAGAAGAAATGGGCGTCGCTAAACATCGCCTTCTATCTTTCAAAAATATGCAGGATATGTGACTAGGGCTGTCCAAGAGAGTCAAATACAAGCTCTACAACCTCATGGTTGTGGGAACTCGTGTGAGTTGCATGCTTTCCCCAAGTCTGTTAACTGTAAAATTGGAATGATGACACTTATCTTACAGAACCATCTTGGAAAATAAATGGGATCGTATGTATGAAAATAACACTACAAATCATATTTTTTCCTCCAAAGAATAATCCCCCCGAAGTTTAATTATTTGCTATTCTTACTCATGGCAAATGGACATGGAAAGAAGGCTGGATACATTTAAAGCAATCGATCTGTGTTTTTCAAACTTTTGGAGGTTTTAGCATGCCTAAAACCTGGAGAACGTATTGAGTGGTATGCTGGATGTGAAGGCAGAAACAGAAATAGTATTGCCTTTTGCATAACCACCATGTTCTCAAGAAAGACCTACTCTTGGGAAGTTGGACAAACCTTCCCATGCACCCCCCCTTTCCAAATCCTGCCCTTGCATGAAACCTTGATTTATCTGTACATCTGAAATTGCAATCTTATTTGTTTATAGGTGCTCCACCCCTAGAAAGACATAAGTGAACTGAAAACCATAATACACTGAAAGAAGCTTGGAGTTAGAGTAATTTGTATATAGCATTAGGGAACACCTACTTTTTAGTTCCATGTAATGCAGGAATCTCTTCCATAATATCTTGATGAATTATCTGAACTCAAGTCCTTACATCCTACCAAGGTGGGGAGCTTGCTGTCAGGGTCTGTAAACTTACTGCCCCTCCCTATGATCTACCCTCACTAGTCCTAGCTTTCGTATAAATGAAGGCCCAGTTCCATATTATCCTTCTATCATGTATCGATGAAATATAACCCTGCTGCCTCCTCTTTCTATCAAATGCCCTTTTCTGTGGGATACAGCTTCCAGGCTCTTACTGTTTCTTTTCAACAGTTTCCAGACTCTTGACTCTGCTAGGCCTTGGCTCTGCCCTGTACCCCATCACCCGTCATTACATTAGGGCTAACATTGTCTTAACTTTTTGGCAACTCATCACTTTGTGGTTGGCTTAACATCAAGCCTATAATGTGAGAGACTGCAAAGGAAAAGGTGAGGCCCCTGGCTCAAAAAAGTGGTGATGAGAAACAGGTGTTGAGGACTTGACCAAGTCAGAGAACCCAGATTCTTTTCAGCACCCTGAACGTTGGCCCTGCAGTGTGTGGCAGGACAAGCCTATGAAACTGATACACTGTATAAAATCCAGGAGGCCAGTGGGTTAATTTAGAGTGAGCGACAACTGCTTCAGGATCCAGAAATGACTAAGACTCAACACAATTTATTTTTCTCTCTTTCACACAAAGATGTCATGGAATTCTTCATCAAATGCCTCCATGGAGTCTGTAGGTGCACCGTAGACTGCATGGTCTTCATCTATCAGCCCGATGGTCCACTGAATCTCTTTTCTGCTTCTTCATATTGAAATAATGAGTTTCTGCTTTTCCCTCCGGTATCCATGTGCATAGACAGCAAGACAACGATCCTGGTGGAGAACAAACCTGAAAAGAGGACAGACTTCCACTAAATATTTTCTTGACAAGGACTGGCAGGGAAACCATCAAAGACTCTGAGACACACATATGACCCTTCTTCTATGGGAAGTTCACTCCTACAGGTGAAGAAGGATGTGAAATGAGTGTGAATCAAGGTTTCTTTGAAAGAAACTTGTAAAATGGTTAAGAACAATGGAAGGAGGCATGGAAGTGACAAAAGGGGACCAACATAAATGGTATTGGAGGTCATAGTAGATGGTGCTAAGAGTAAAAGGACATGGTGCAGGTGGGGGCAGGGGGCAATGACCCCAAAATGAACTTTGCAAGATGAATAGAATTTAGATGGGCTGGTGGGGGGTGAGAAAAGAGCTTTATAGGTAGAACTGATTAAAATAAAAAATATGGAAGGAAACACTCATCAGTAGGGTGAATGCATCTGTCACAGAAGACAGATTTGAGGAGGCACGTCAACGCAGACTAGGTACTGAAGCTGAGGGGAAGACCCAGAGAGATTTGAGGGAATCAGAGGGGGAAAAGAGTCTGAACTCCTTTTCTGGAACCCAGAGGGGAAGCCAAATTACCCTTTGGAGGTAGAAAATGACAGCATTTGGACAAAACAAAATAAGTATTACTTTGCAGAGTAGTTGGAAACCTTATAGAACTTGTTAACCTTAAAAGATACAGACTAAATAAACATATATTTCAAAAGTGTGACTACAACCTTGCAGTTTATACACAATGGATAGGTTGCTAAGACAAACTGGGGATGTGTCTATATCCTGATCTGACGTTAGCATCACAAAAGGCAACAATATCTTTTCTTTTCTGAAGTCCATGTGGCTAATCTCTAACGATAAAACCCAACGTAAGTGGTCTTGACTTAGATCTTACACCCGGGATCCCGTGACACACAGATGATGTTTCTGAGCACAGATGTTTTCTAATAACCTCATCCCCAAAACAGGGTTGTTCGCTGCTTTAGAAGTGTCTGGTTTTCTTTGAAATAGTTTGTGTGCTAACAGGGACTGGCCTTATTTTCCTTCTCAGTGGTCTTGGAAAGCCATTGAACTTTCTGGTCTGTACATTCCTAGCTATTCCTCTTGAAAAGTCTCGGATGGTGGAATTTGGGATAAATGTTGAGATCTTTCTGTTGTACTGTAACATTGGTTAAAAATAAGTGTACTATAAAGATGCTGTTTTTATAGATGATGAATTTTTTGTCTGGAGTGTCACCTCAGAGTACCTCAGTTTTAGGTACTTTCTCCTTCTACACCACAGAGAGCCCAGGAGCTGTTGCTACATAATACTAGTAACAAATTCCTGTCACTCCTGAGTAACTATTACACACACACACACACACACACACACACACACAAAAGCAAATTCTGCTTTTTAATCTTTAAAGTTTATTTATTTATTTATCTGTTTGTCTGTTCGTTTGTTTACTTATTTACACAAGTAATCTTTATACCCCAATGTGGGGCTCAAACATACAATCCTGAGATCAAGAGTCATATCCTCTACCGACCAAGCCAGGGGTGCCCCAGATTCTTCTTTTTTAAACATTCATTTTATCAAATGAAGATTTGGGGTTTTTTGTTTGTTTGTTTGTTTTTGGTGAGCAGGAGATACGTGTCTCTCACTAACATTTTGTTTTTAAAATATTTAAATGCCACGAGAACCACAAAGAATAATTTTTTATCACGATTCTTCTAATAAACAGAAAATAGATACCTTGGAGGCTTTGATATGAGGTTTATTTATTTTTTTTAAAGATTTTATTTTTTCATTTGACAGAGATCACAAGTAGACCCAGAGGCAGACAGAGAGAGAGGGGGAAGCAGGCTCCCTGCTGGCACAGAGAGCCTGATGCAGGGCTTGATTCCAGGATCCCGAGATCATGACCTGAGCCGAACGCAGAGGCTTAACCCACTGAGCCACACAGGCGCCCCGAAACGATGTTTAAAGGACAACACATTTGTGTTTTTCACAAAAGTGTAAACAGAAAACCAGTGTGCCTGGCAGGGGAGGGCGGCTGAAGCAGACAGGCATTGGCACCAAGAACAGCGTCTTCAGTCACTGTGGCTAAGGGCAGTAAGGAAATGCCAAAAAGGCCTTCAGGAGAAACGTATTTGCCTTACACTTGGAGCAGCCACAAGAAGGTCTGGGGCAAGCAATGAAAGGACAAGGAATTGCCCAGACTCCAGATGCCAATGTCAGCTTGGTGGCTCAACTTGCTGTCTACCCTGAGGGCAAAGGAAACCTTTCCTTTGCTGTGTGCTGTCTTCAATTTCTTAACCCCTGGACTCAGAAGGAGAGCAGGGAAGAGGTTAAACGAATGAGGCTCCGCGGAGACCTCCAGCTTGGCTGCTTTGGGAGCTGCGATTTTATTGGAGCTAATGACTCAGAACAGTTTTGAACTCTCAGCGGGGTTCATGTCTCCACGGCTTGCCCCGCATTTGGCACAGATAACCGAGCCTTGGCTGGAACAGCCGTTCTGATAATACGGTGGAGAGTCCTGTGTCTTTCCCAGAGATTGCCCTCACGATGAGATGGAGACAGAACCTTCAATTGGTGTTCGCTCTAATGTGGATTTTAATGGTTCCATAAATGATTAAATTGGACATCTTCCAAAGTGGAAAAGTCATAAATAAAATTTAAGATTTTTTTTCCCTTTCTTTTCTTTTATTATTTCTTTCTCTCTGCATCTCCCCCCCTCCCCTTTCCTCTCCTTCCTTACTTCACCTTACCCTTCCTCCTTCTCCTCCTTCTTTTTTGTTACACTATTAAGGAGACACCATAGGGATCTCTCATAATTTTGAGCTTTATTAAGGAAAGACCTGGAATAAAAAGGCCTGGATTATAGTCTAAGTTCCACCACCTACCGGGTGTATATTCTGGGTGAATACAGTTTTGTGAATCCCAGTTTTCTCATCTGTAAGCTAGAACTCTTAGCCAGAAATGAGATTCAGCTCACCTGACTCAGCCCAGTGCTCTGTGGGTTTACCTCAGGATCTTACTGGTGCCTTTGTATTTGCCCCCATAACTCTCCCCCAGGTGTCTTCTCTGCAGACGCCTTAGCCTCTGTCCTTTGCTCTGTCTGCATTCCCTGTGATGCCAGAGAGAACAACTCACACGCCAAGAAAAGGGCTGGAACTTGGTTCTTCCAAATCCATCCCAAAAAATACCCTAATCCTGCAAGACTGATAGAGAACCACAACAGAACAGATGCCCTTAGCCACATCCTGCTTCCGTGTCCCGCTTCACTTTCCAAGTGGTCACCCGTCATGCTTGCAACCCAAGCCACAGCATCCATCATAAGGAAGACCTCGTTAACTCCCTGGGGAATGGGGTTCCCCTGCTCTGCGACCTTAGAGTATTGTTCCTTCCAACATGGAAGGATGTCATTATTTCCCATCAAAAATGCACCATCCCTACACCTGAAACTGACATAATACTATATGTTAATTACACCTCAATAAGAAAAATTTTAAAGAAAGGAATATAATTAAAAAGAACGCATGGTCCTGTTTGGCCGTGTCATCCTCCATTCCCCCACTCCCCCACTCTCTGCTATACTGTCCAGCTCAGAAAGTCAGGAAGCTTATCTGTTTAGCTCATCACTGTATCATCGGGGCCTTGCCTGGAGCCTGGCACAGGGTGTGTCCTCAGTAACAATGTGCTGAATGAGTGATGATGCCTGTTCTAACAACACCCATCACTCACGGAGTGTAGTATATTCTGGGAACTGTAGATTAATCGTTTGGTTCACCCCAAAATTCATATACCTACCAACCCCTACCTATCCCACAGGGCATGGTATTAGGAGGTGGAGGTCTTTGGGAGCTGATTAGGTCATGAGAGGGGAACACTCCTGAATGGGATTAGTGCCTTTATAAAGTAGACCCCAGGAGGTTCCTTCACGCCTTCCACCATATAAGGACACAGCAAAAAAACAGCCTTCTGTGAACCAGGAAGGGGCTTCTCACCAGACATTGAAGCTGCCTTGGTCTTAGACTTCCCAGCCTCCAGAGCTGTGAGAAATAGATGTTTGTTGTTTATGGTACTTTGCTGTAATAGCTCAAGGGTGCTAAGACACCAGGTTCTGAGCTAGGTGGTTTACAAAGCTTACTTAATTTTCAAAACAAATCTCTTGAGGAAGGTATCACTTCCTGTGTTTTACAGACAAGGAAATTGAGGCCAGGAAAAGCACCAAGAGGAACATCCAAGTCTGCTTCCAGAATCGGCAAAGGCTTTCCAAAAGTGACAATGATAAGATTTATGATAATTTAATCCCTTCCAAGTCCAGCCCAAACCAAATTTAAGTGGCTGAATTTCTCTGGCAGGTTAGCATCTTAATAGGGAGAGAAAGACAGACAGACAGACAGATAAGTATCTCATGTATATGATCACATAATTGATATTTATCAAGGAAGGTTCTATCAACTATAGGAAATATTAATAAATATGAGACATAACCATCTGGTGTAGATCCGGGCTAAGCTGGTTAACAATGGAAGGTATGGGGGTTTTGTCCTTTTGCTCCCCCTCCCCCACCACCTGCCACCACACTCAGTATAGCCCCTTGGAGATCAGGAACTGGCCCCTTCTGGCTTTCTCAAGATACTGATGCCAATCTGTCAAGCCCAGGTTGGATGTATTACAGCCCAAAAGATGTGGATCTCTGTATTATCTTCCCTCTCATACAATAACATTGTGATGCCTGTCTTTTAATTGAATTACAAACAAAGCAACACTATGCCCCGATTTGAAAAGTCACATTTATTTTCATTCTGGACACTGGCTCTGTGGGATCATGCAAGTGAATGGTGCTGTCATCCCCACTTGGACTCAGTCAGCTGAGTTGGAAGAGATTTTGTGTTTGTGGTTTTCTTTTTCTTTCTTTTTTTTTTCTTTCTTTCTTTTCTTTCTTTTTTTTTTTTTTTAAGAAAAGAGATTAGTGAATGCGTGTCTGTTTGAAAGCAAATTCCTTTTGGAGCAAAACATCAGCACTGTGCCCTGGTGATGAGTCCTCTCTCCTCATCTTGTGAGCCTTGACCTACGGATGAGAATATTAGATAATAAAAGGTTTCTTTTGAGAAGAATCAGAGGTAAAACTCTACAATTCCCTCATCTCACAAATGCACGTTTTTCTTTTTCCCTTTTATACTCTTGTGTTACATCTTTTTGGAAGCTGTTTTCTCATTCAAACAACCCCTACAGGGCCAGCAAGTCTGGAAGAGCCGCAGGTGTCCCCTGGCCACTGTTTAAAAAGCCTGCTTGTTAATCAGCCCCATCACGTGTCTTTTGACCCCTTTCCTGCCCTGTTCGCTACATGTCTCTCCCTGCCAGCCACCACTGCCACTTCTAAAAGGAGGAAAAAAACTGAACAGTCGGTCAAAAGGGCCATTATCCTAAGGCCTCCTTAACAAAGCCTGGGGCTTTCCAGTAAATTAGTTGAAGGTTTTGCTCTCCTCCCCCTTTCTAGATATGGTGGTCCCCTCCCCCCCATTCATTGGTCACTTGCAAAGCTTGGTGACTCTGATACCTTCTGTGACCACTGGACATTCTATCAAGAATGCCTCCCGGAGCCTCTCAGCTACTCTCTTGATAGGTCAGAACCAGTTAGGGCTGTAAATCCACAAGCAGATTAGACTGACCTACACAAAGTATAGCAAGGGGAATATTGTGGGCAATGCTGTCTGGGAGTTTAAACAGGGGTTCTAGCAAATAAATAAACCACTTCCCCCACCCCTCCAGTCTTCTATACTTGATTTTTGACTGTTCTGACCCTGTAAATCCACCCCATATGAGAATGCTAATTCTAGGAGATTCTGACTTGGGGAGAATTCATTTATTGGTAAGCGCCAGTGTCTGGAGAAGGCTCTCGGGTTGGATAGAAGGTTCTAGATAATCTATGTCAATTACATGGTGTGGGCCTGAAACTGAAGGAAGCTTGCATGTATCTGCAGGTCCTAGAGAGGAAGGTTTGTTTGCTTCCCCCCATGTCACCCTCCCCACCCAGCGCAGAAACCAGGCACCATCTGTCCCTTTGCTCAGTTCATGCTCTCAGAAGCAAGAAAGGAGGAAGCAGGTAAAAGCATTTTTGGTTTCCTCATGTGGTGGACCATAGAGAGAAGTAAGATGCCCTCAGAGTCACTTGGGCTGTACCAAAATGGGATTTTACTCCTAGAAAGGGCCGATGCTGGTTATTAGTAAAATGCTGTAAATGTCCAAAAGATGGTCTTTCAATCCTTTTGTAGTAGATTTCCCATGAGAACCCTAAGGAGAAAAGAAGGAAAGAGGAAAGACCACCTCACTTTAAGGGTGAATAAGTAAAGGAAACAGTTTGCTTTTCAATAGGCTTATAAAACTTTGCAATAGACGGCGAATGATGTATCTTTCTAGAAAAATAAAATTAAAAACTTTCTTTTCTTCTACCATTAAGCATTCCTTGGGAAAACATGATTCAGAGCATTGTCTTACCTTTGTAAGTAAAACCCCTTAAATATAGTCCATATAATGACAGTCTCACGGCTGGGTTTTGACGAATGATGACTAGGTCGCGGAAGTCAACAAAAACAACGCAGGGGTCAGGACACTCAGAAGCCTACTGACCTAGTAAAATGCAAAACCAAAGCTGCCTTGGGGGAGACAAGAGGAGAATGATGTTCAGCGGTGGGATGGTTGAACGGTGAAGCGTGTGATGTTTTCTCATCCATGATTTATCAGGCGGCAAATAGGCCTCGAGTTTCTGTGGCTTTATAGAATTGTGGATCGATCTGTTTCCTAAAGGAGCTTAAAAACTGATGGTCTTTTGAACGACTAAGGCCCACTGACTTAAAGGTAACATGACATTTGGGGTGCCTGGATGATTCAGTCGGTTGGACATCCAACTACTGATGTTAATTCAGGTCTTGATCTCAGGGTTGTGAGTTCGAGCCCCATGTTGGGCTCCACGCTGGGTGTGGAGCCTATTGAAAAAATAAAATAAAATAAAAATTAAATTAAAAAAAAAAAAGAAAACATGAGCGTTTCCAGACCTGTTTCACTCAGCAATAGGTAGTTCACTTACAGAAACATAAGTGTTTCTCTCAGTCTCTCTCTCAATTATATGAAGTATATGTAGCACAAAATACACCACTTCAACTTTTTTAAATGTACAGCTCTGTGGTACTAGACACATTGACATAGTTGCCCAACTCTCAGCACCACCCGTCTCCGAAATTTTTCATCTTCCTATACGGAAACTACACCCATTAAGCAATAATTCCCCACTCACGCATAATTTCCCCCCAGCAACCACCATTCTGCTTGCCCTCTCCGTGAACTTGACTACTCTAGGGACCTCACATAAAGCAGAATCATACAGCAGTTTTCCTTTTGTGACTGGCTTATCCCACTTGGCGTAACGTCCTCAAGTTTCATCGTGGTGTAACAGGTATCCGTTTCCCTCGTTTTTAAGGCTGAATCATATTCCGTTCTTTTTCCTTTCATAAACAACTTCATTAAGATATAATTCACATCCTATGAAGTTCGACTCTTTAAGTGTACAATTCAACGATTTTTAATTTTTCAAGTTGTGTGATCATGATTCACAATCCAATAGTAGAACACTTCTGTCATTGGAGTGAGAACCCCCATGCCCATTGATAGTTAGTTCCCACTTCCAGACCCCATTCCCACTCCCAGCCCAAGGCAGCCGTTCTTCTACTTTCTGTCTCCATCAAGTTATTTCTCCTCGATATTTCCTATAAATGGAATCGCACCTTAAGTAATCTTTTGTGCCTGTCTTCTTTCAGGTAGCGTAACCTGGAAATACATCCATGTTGTCACAGGTATAAGGGATTTATCGTTTTATTACTGAACAGTATTTCACTGTATTAACAGAACATGTACTTATTCATTCACCAGTTGATGGACATTTGGGTCTTTTGTACTCTTTAGCTCTTATGAATAATGCTGTGTGAACATTTGTGTGGGAGTTTTTGTGTGTCCTTAGTTTCATTTCTCTTGGGTAGATGTCTAGGAGTGGAATTGCTGGGCCAGAAGACAAAGTTATAGTTGACTTTTTAGGAAACCGTTAAACTATATTTCCCGAAGTGGCTGTAGCATTAGGAGGTTTTCTTAGAGTAATGAAGCAGATCTTTCAAATGGGCTTGTTTTTTCTTTGTGACTCTTCCTAACATCAAATATTCTGCTTCTTTCCAACCCTGGCTCTAGCTCAGTCAGAAAGAAAAGCAGCAGGAGTCATGAATTAATTCCTCAAATAATCCTCATTTTCACACCCTTAACTCACAGTGAGTCCACATTAAAACCAAACAACCTTGACATCTCAGAAGAACAGGGTTATGAAATGTCTCAGGAGACCTTGGGCAAGTCATGTCAGTCACTGGGGACCTCAACATCTCCATTTGTCCCTGAAGGATTAGACCTGGATGATCTCACCTATCCATTAATGATATCTCTGGAATGTACGTGGACCCAGAACAATCCTTTGATGGGCTTTGAGGTTCATCTTGATTCATACTGCCTGGGTGTGGAGATAAAGAGTTTCTCAACCATGCAAATGCCAACCCAGGTATGGAACCAGGACTCTCTCCTAACCATGGGCCCTGAAACCAGAGAAAGAGGGAGCTATCAGTGAAAGAATGGCCATTCTCTTCTTAGGGCAGGCTGAACAAAGGGTCATGCTGACTTTATTACAGAAAGCTCTTTGGCCTTATATCCTTAGGGGACATTAATTAACCTGTCTCCTGTGTGTCATGCTCTTTGGACCTGATTTTTAAAAATCTTTATCTTCTGTCTAGAAGCAGGAGTGTATATCATTCATTGGCACACTTTCATTTTAATAACTGTATTATTTTCCTAGGGCTGCTCTAACAAAGTACCAAAAACCAGGCAGCTTAAAACAGCAGAAAGGTATGGCCTCAAGGTTCTGGAAGCTGGAAGTCTGAGATCAAGGTGGAGGCAAGAGGCAGGCTCTCCCTAACAGCTCTGGGGTAAAACCTTCTTTTGCCTCTTCTAGCTTCTGGTGTACGCAGGAAATTCTTGGCCTTCCGGGGCTTCTAGAAGCATCGATTTAGTCACATGGCCTCTTCTCCCATTGTGTTCTCACACAGTCTACCTTTTTTGGCTGGCTGTCTCTTCCCTCCTTTTTATGAGGACACCAGTCACATTGGGTTAGGGACCAACTAGATGACCTCGTTTTAACTTGGTTACCTCTTTATAGACCCTAATTCCAAATAAGGTCACATTCTGAGAAACTGGGGTTAGAATGTCAATCTATCTTTCTGGGGGGAGTGGGAGAACACAAATCAACCTATAACAGTAACATTTTTGAAGAAAATGAGGTTTGCAATAAGGTATCTGTCACCAAATACACAACTAACTGTGTTTATGCTATAAAAGGAAAAAAAGAAAGTGTTTCCTTCTTCAGCCCTTGACGTCTGAGCTCTGTGGCACTTGGACACAAAGGAAGATCATAACAATCTTGAACCCTTGGCTCTCAGTCCCATGTGGTTTGAGATTCTGACATCCAGCAGTTATTTAAATAATAGCTTTCAGTTTTGGTGAAAAAAACTATTCAGTGCTTGGAATATGATACTGTCAATTATTTAGAATATTTTATCCTGTGGAGAATTGCCTAGGACTAAAGTCGGGGGGTGAGGGGAGAATGGGATGTTGGAAAAGGTTTTTTAAAACACTGGGACACAAGGATGTAATGCCATAATCACAGGACAGGGTTGGCTGATGAAATTCCTTGAATTTCCACAGCTCAGAGAAGAAAAAGATAAGTTGGGTTGGCAACCAAAAGAGCTGATTATCACTTGGGGAGAAAGAAGGAGGGGAGCGGGGCTGTGCACACTTGCTGGACCAACTTTTGGCTGTCTCGCTGAGACGACCAGCCTCCAGCTCAGATGACTCCCTCCCAGCAATTTTCAGAACTTTTTCCTTTGCTTCTTCCCTGACCAGTCCCCTCTGGGGTGGCTTTGGGCACCTGCCTATGGCTTCCAGTGATTCCATCCTATCTCATCCGCAGCCCATCCTCCTCCCCGTTAAACGCCCTTTTCTGGACCAACAGCCCACTGGAGGAGCCCACCTTCTCCATCCCATGTTCCTCTGTCCCTGATTTCCTTCTTCTATGGGGTCCACTGGAACTTCCTGCTGTTATAAGCAGAGTAACTAAGAGTTTAAGCTGGTCTCAGACACTCTCCATCTGACACAATTCATTGCAACCTGAATTCCCTTCATGTCACCTCCTTCCTGGCTAGTCTCCCTCTGCACACAGCTCTAGGTTTCAGAAGGTCTCAGAGAGAGGGCCCATGCTCTTTTTCTCCATGGCGTCTTCTAGATTACGTGTTTGCCAACACTTTGCCACTTCATATCATCTCTTCTCCAATGTCCTTCATTTTTTTCTATGGTTCCACACATCACAGCTGGCAGGATACCGTCCTTCCCCGGTTGGCTGCCATATACACCAGACACGAGAGCCCACTTCCCTACTTGTACTAGCACAACCATTAGTCTACCAGTCTCTGGAGGTTAAAATTCTGCTGGTTATCTTTGATTCCTTCCTCTCCCCCATAGTAGCACCAACCTGGGAATTTCTGTGAGCTTCCTATGAGAAAAGGCATACAAATCCATTAGCACACAGGGCCTGACACAGAGTGGATGCTCCGCCGTGCAAGCTGTTATTTGTAAATATCTTAGTGCCCTCAGTGAATTACTAAGCAGTCAGTCCCCAGATCTCCCTCTTCACATCTTTCCAAACCATCCATCCCACATCCCTGCTTTCCATTCCCACTGCCCCTTACCTCCTATCTGGACCAAAGATAGAAACTCCAAGCCAGTCTCCTTGTCTCTCACCTCTTCTCCCACTTCCTAATCTATCTGGGATAGAAGATCCAGGTAGAGCCAATGAAAAACTAGCTTGGATGACGTCATTCGGTTGCTCAGAAAAGTCGGTGCTCCCCCACTGGTAAGTTTCCTCCTTCCTGCCAGTCCCACGCTGTGGTTTCAGCCTCATCTCCTATAACCACACTCCAGCCATACCGCATGGGGAATCTCTGCAAAGTCTCTTGCCTCTCCTCTGACCACTTTTTTGTGGATACCATTCTCTCAGTCTGGAAATTTCCCATTGTCCACAAATTGAAATCCTTCTCATCCTCCTAAGCCCCCTGCCTCTGTGAAACCACTTTTTGGGTTTCTGTCTTTTCCTTCTTTGAGCCCCCACTGTCCCGGCATTACCTCCAGCTCACAGACCTGTTTTCCCTGTAGGACCTCATCCTGAGCTTTGTAAGTAGAAGTGCTCAATAAATGTTTGTTTACTAATACTGAACCCCTTTCTCCCTTTAAGGGGAGAGACACCTCTCTGCTGTTTGGACCTCTACTTTCCAGCTGGGCAGAAATCAGGCATGGGATTACTTTGGTTCAAACTTCCATGGTCCAACCCCTCCAATATCCCAGCTAACCTCTTCTCAGTATATTTTCATGTGTACACTTCCTCATTCTGCCTTTTTGCCGTTCTAAGTTCAAACGACTCTAGCTTACCGACCACCAAAGCACTACCTGTCCCGGCCTTTGTCCTAATTTCCCCCCATTTCACAGCTGTCTTATACAGACTGGTGCTCATGGACTAAAACCTAAAGGGAATCACTCTTCTTTAAGGTCTGATCTGTATCTGGGAACCCGAGCCCTGCAGTTAGAAGTGTCATGAAATGCACCGATAAGTAACTAGAAGCAGAACGCTGTGTACACACCAATGACATTGCATTGCAGGATGCATTGTGGAAGTTCGAGTGAGAATTGTTTATTAAAATGCATGAGCTTACCGCGGCTTTACCGAGGAGATAACATACTTAACAGTCACTGGTGGAACCCTGCATGAGAGAACGGGTATTTTATGTGGATCTAAGTGGGTCTTTTGAAGTATTTTTTGATTCTTTTCATTAGGCAAGATGAAGCCATCTTTAAGGCCATGTCGCTGGCGTGAAAAGATTCACGTGATATGTCAGCAACTACGGAATAATGCATTTATTTTGTGTGAGCGCAGCAAAACACTTGGGGACACGGATTATTTGGCAGAAAGACTGAATTAACCCTTCCATTGCCATCCCACGCCACAGAACTGTCAATCTCGTCACACCGTTGCCTTTGCTTCTGATCCTTATGTTCTTCCGCCTGTTTGTGTGTTAGGGATACGTTAAGTAAAGACAGGAAGATCAAGGGGGAATGGGAATGCTTTCTCTATGTTCAATCCTGTGAGGTGGGTGTCCCCAGCCAGGCCTTATAGAGGGAGAACTAGAGGCGCATCTAACCTGAATCATGGGAACAAAGAACTTCTCGAATCCCAGGGGTGCGCCATCTCCCACTGTAACTGAATCGCATGCATGTCCTTATGCCATTTTTTTACTTCTCTGGTATAGACCACTTTGTACCTACCTGCTTATCAACCCCCCGGCCCCCTGCGCCCTCCCTCCACCAACAGGTCTTGGTAAAGAGAGGCCTGGACCCTTCTGTTTTGTTGGATGCTGACAGAGGCTAGCCAGAGTTTCCTTCCCTGTTTGTTCACATGGTTTCCTCTCACTTCGAGAAGAAGGAAAAATCGGGCTGGACTGCCAGGACTTGGAGAGGGCAGCACGGCAAGACCGGATTGTCCACCAGCGGAACCAGATGGCTGTTGCTTCCGATCCCAGTATTACCGCTGTTCACAGGCCCTGGCAAATTCTGTGGTCCTCTGTGCGTCAGGTTTCTTCCCTGTAAAATGGGGATGGCATCCCTCTCGTAGGGTGGCTTGGCACAGGGTAGGTACTTGAACAATGTTAGTTCCCCTTCCATCCCTCCATGCTATCTCCCCTCCCCCCAGTTCTATTCACACTAAGGAGAAATCCAGACATTGGAGCATGAGGAAGTATTCCTTATATCCCTCTACCGTTCCCCTTTTCTCGCACCCAAGCCAAACCTCAAGAACAGGTCCCCCCTCCACCTACCTCCTCACCCTCAGTCCTGCTGTCCCTGCCAGATCTCATGGCAAGCCCTGGAATCTCAAGGGAAACCAGTCTTGCGCCTCTCAGCTGGCTGGAGCCTCACGGGCTTACCCCTGTGGACCTAATTGGAGTTGCCATCCATTACCTCTCTGGGGAGCAGGAGGGCCAGAGGGGAGGCCACAGGTGTTTTTCCAGGGTCTTCTTTCTATTCCATTCCACCACATTGCCCTTACCCAGGCATGCTTACGGTGGTGACCCTGGCGCTCACTAATTCCCTGAGGAAACACCCAGGTCAAGGTTCCGGGCCCGTCACAGGCCACTGGAGGAGGCGAGGAGACTGACTAGGTGGTAGGCGGTCATACTCGGTTACAAGAGTTTTTAGCCCGGGGGCTCTTTCGAACTCAGTCTATCTCAGTGAGTGAGTCACTCAGGGAAAACTGTAAACACAGGTGTAATACGGGCCCGCGGAAGCCCTGGCTGTCGGTCCAGGGGAGGTGTTAGACCAGCTCTCCCCAGCCCCAACCATCCTTCTATGTCCAGAAAACTGAAGTTCCTGGGGGTGAAGCGACGTGCCTGACGCTCAGTCCCGGGATTGAGCGGGACCAGGAATCCGCGGTCGGGAGTCCCAGCCGGGCTCCCTCGCGTCCCCCCACCCGCCTCCTCCCCCGCCACAGTCACGGCCAACATCGGTGCCCACGCAGCTTTCGCGACCCGGAGGGCTCCCGACCTCGCTGTTCCACTCCCGACCCCTCGCTTTCTCGTTCCCCCGCCCAGCGGTCGGGCTTTACCGCCCCGGGGTCCAGCAGAGCCGGCCGGATGAAGGGATGCCGGACACCTCTGATACCTACACACGCATTGTGCTCAAAGGAAGGCGGCAAGCCCGGACCGCCGCCGCGGCGGAGGCGCGCACCGCCGCCTCTGGGGCGGGGGCAGGTGGGGGCTCGGCTCGCGGGTCGGAAGGCACCCAGCGCCGGGCCAGGGGCGGGGCCTCCCGGGCGGGCGGGTGGGCGCGGGAGGGAGGGAGGGAGGGGCGGGGCGGGGAGAGTTGGGAGCGCTCCGGGCCGGGAGAGCCGCAGCCCGGCCGCGGGGAGCTGGAGGCGCGCGGGCCTGCGGGGGGCTAGGGGCGCGCGGGGCGGCGGCGGGGACTGCGGAGGTGCGGCGGGAGCCCCGGCGCGCGGCGGAACCGGAGGCGGAGGGGGCGGAGCCGCGCTCGCAGCTGCCACCCGGCCTCCGGGCCCAGGCAGAGGACACCCGCCCGGGGCCGGGCACGCACCGCGCGCACTCACTCTCCAAACAATGCTCCGAGGCGCCCGGCTGGGCGGCTGGCGGCTGGGCGACCGGCGGCGAGGCCGGGGGAGCGCGGCCCCGAGGTGAGCCCGCGACGCTTTCTCCAAATCCCGTCTCTTTTTGTCTGGCGAACGCGGCCGCAGAGGGGAGCTCCGGGGCGGCGGGGAGCGCCTTGGTGCCCGAGAGGGCGACTCCCCTGTCGGCTTCCCCCGGGGTGACAGGCGGCCGCTGGCGGAGGGTGGAGCGTCCGGACCGCGTGCGCCCGGGGGTTGTGCTCGAGGTTGGAGGCGCTGAGCCGGGAGCACACGGGAGCCGGAGGGTATTTTCGATTCATTCGAGAATCGCGCTTTTTTAAAACGGGGAAACTTTCCTTCGAGTTCGGGGAGGGGAAGCCGCCTGTTCAGCCGGTCTTGTTGGGCTTGCTGTTCTGTCTGGGGCAAGAGACCGAAGCGCTTTGCGAGTTGCTAATGGGGAAGACTTCATTTCTGCGGCAGGAGTATTGTCAAAGGAGCGGAGAGGGAGAGGCCGCCGGGGCTGCTAGGACGGGGACCCCGGGGGCGAGATGGTTTGGGGCTCCAGGGTAGCTGCCTCATGCGCTGCCGCGGCTTAGATGTCAGCCTCCGAGCCCCCAGGGGGAACGAGATGATGCCTTTCTCCCGAGCGCTGGCTGAGCCCCCTGAAAGGCGTACTGTGGGCATGTTCCTAACCTTTGCTCCTGCTGCTTGTGTCCCCAGCTGGACGCGCGCGCGCGCACACACACACACACAGAGAGAGAGAGAGAGAGAGAGAGAAAACAGAACCTCTCCACCTCTCCGCTTTCAGGTCCTGTAAAAGGGAATGGAGGCAGGGCCGGCTAAACGTGTTTATTTTTCTCAGGTAGAGCTCAGCCGGCGAAGGCATGGCCCAAAGGTCTACCGGCCAGGAGTTTTGCAATGAGATCAGGGCAGAGCAGGTTCCACGGACCTTATTGATCACTGGCCCGTGCTATGGTGGCAGCCTTTTCCCTTTTTGAGAGGGAGATGTGACAGGAAGCCCTGGGGAATTCTGTAACTACTTTGTTATCAGGGGATCCTGTGGAATCCGGCTGTCCTCCTTGCTGGCGCAGGCTGTAGTGTAACCCATGAAAATCACATTCCTAACACTGAGATTAGATTACATAGCATTGGAGAAGGAAAAAATAAAATTAAAAGTTGGGCAAATATCATGACACCCTGTGTGTGTGTCCGGGGGGTGTTAGGGAGATGTGTTAAGGTTGTCATTTTGTTCTTTCTGCCTGGGCAACCCCTGCCAGTGGAGTATTGAAATCCAGACACCTTCCACATGTACTTTTCTTTTTCAGTGTTGCATTAATTTAATCTTCATATATAGAGAGATAGATATAGATATAGATATCTGAATATAGATACAGATATGATACATATATATTTATTTATTAGATGAATATTTTCTGGAATTCTGTCACTTCAGAGTAAGGCATTAACAGCCTTTGATGCAAGTGTGAGGGGCATTTTGATTTTGTGGATCTGGCCACCATTCTTCAGATTCTTTCGAAATGGGATGGGAGTGTGTCTGACAACTTCAGTCTTGCAAACTGTAGCCACAAATCCCGTGCAGAGGTTTGCAGAGGCAAAGCTATTTTATCATGACTTGGATCAGAAAGAATGCTGGGATCTTTTTCTAATCTTACACTGCTACCTCCCACTGAAATGGGGAATTTGCATAATTCTGGGGGCTGCCTCCCCTCTGAGGTAAGGAATGTGGGCAGGAAGGTGCCATTCCCAGGCTGTGGAGAGTCAGCGCTGGGAGGCCCAGCACTGCTGCCACTCTGAGAGCGCCACTTGAGTTTTTCACCATCTTTCGCTGAAAACAAATAGGTGATAATTCCAGGCAAAGAGCTCTCTAGACAGAACTGGAAAAGGATCTTTTCTGGCTTGACGTGATGGTAAATTCTGTTTGCTGTGACTGTGAAACCAGTTTTAACAGGAGGCAGTGAGTCTGTGATGGTGGAAGTCTATCGCTTCGTTCTGTTCTCGTAGTCAAAGACTTCCCCTAAAAATCTTTGCATCTCTGAGCAGTGGTGTGGAGAGCTGTGCCCAGGTCAGAGAATCTCAGAGCTGGGCATGGGAGCCCAGACAGTGTGCGTAAGCCGGGGAACGTTCTGAAGGAAGCTGCCTGTACCTCAGTCATCCAGAGCTGATCCAAAGTCCCAGGGCTGTTGTGGGCCATCGGGGACAGAGAATGAGGCACTCTGGCACCAAGCAGATGTGACAAGTTTGTGCTCTGGGTGGCCTGCCGGGGGAGGAAATGAGGGGCGGCCATCCCAGACTGCCTCTCTGTGAGTCTGTGGTAGCCTTGAGGAAGTGGTTGGACGTCCACCTCCACAGATAGCTCAGCCTTATAAGGAGCTGCAGGAATGTGAAAGGCTCCCACAAAACGGGCTTCGAAGGTGTTCTTTCCCCATCCCACCAACGGGGCTTGGGAGCCTTTGCCTGCAGTAAAGGGGAGCCTCTCCTTCCCTGTGGTCAGAAAGCCAACCGCTCTCCAGGAGAGGACCAACTCCCTGCCTTGGGGCACGGATATGAACACTTGCTCTCTGAATACCAGTGTGCTTCCTCTACTTCCCCCAAATTCAGCAGCAGAGCCGAAAGCTCTCTGTGGCTCAAGATTATGGGAGGAAAGAAAAACCCTTGCTCTCCTCCTCTGCTTGTTGAAGCTTAGTGACCTCTTCTGGGGAACTTGGTGAGGCGTGAACCTGCTACTCAGATATATTTAGGGGAGGAGAAGAATGCAACCCACAATCATCTTAAAGAGAGGGATGCCTAAGCCCCCACCAGCAGTTGCTGAAAGACAAACACTTGCCTTTATTTCGGAGCGTTCATTTAGCTTCACGAGTCAGTGGCTTCACGGTGATCCTTGGAGGGAAAGGAGGCAAATTTAGCTCTGGTCCTTGGTGATTAAACACCCCTGTCCGTGAGTGTGGAGCACTGGAAAGAGAGCATGCTCCCTGCAGATGCTGGAATGGGCTCCTGGCTCATTCCACCTGGTTAGTCCTGTTGATAATTTGTCCGGCATCAGCCCCAAAGCAAGTTCTCACTGGAGGAGAGTGGAGAGCAAACCCCAGGGCAGAACTCCCTTTTTGATGAGAATCTGATCACCCGCGGTTTGTAGAGATGATTTTCTCATGAATGTTTTCCTTCTGAGGAGGCCAGTTCATTTAAATGAGGGAAGAAGAGCGAGGAGCGGCAAACAGGCGATGGGCAGCCACCGTGTGTCACGAATGACGTGATGAAAGTTGAAGGGCTTCCAGCACAGTTGGCCTTTTGCCTTCTAGAACCACCAAACTCCCTGTGTCTTTTGGACAAGTCTTAGTTTATGTCACTGCCGTTGTTTCCCCATCTGTAAAATGGGGATAACAGCTCCCTGCCGGGCTGTTATTCAGGCTAATTGGCTAATATCTTCAACCCCTTTGAGCTCATCTTCAACAAGTGAATTTACTAGGTTCTCTGGGAGAGCCCGCTGCTCCCTGTTTCGCTGTCAGAGACAACTCTTGCAACAAGCCGGCTGCCTTACCCCTAGGGCTATCGTAGGGAAAAATAATTGTGTGATAAGCTCTTCCCTCTGTTATATTTTACCTGGCCACCCTTAGACCAGAGGGCTGTGGTAATTGGGCATTTCTCTTTCTGTTTCCCTCCTTGGCCTGCAGCCCCAGCTCTGCTGACCTCCGTGAGCACTGGGTTGAAGTAAGGGGAGGAGGGCCAATTCCCAAGATGCTGGACCTCCTGACACAGTTCCTCTGAGGGGCAGGCCGGCCCCACACCTCTCCCCTTTTTCATCCATACAGTGTCCGCGGGGCCAGAGGTATGGCTTCCAAAGCTAGGCTCAGGGCCCAGGCCTTCCTGCCCACTCACACAGTCCTTGGTGTGAAGTCGTGGCTTGTCCTCTGGAAGCTACCACGTTTATTTGCTGTACAGCTTTGTAGTTCTTGTCCCCAGCGCTAGACCCCTTCGGCCCTGGGGACTGAAATGCCCACTGGGCTCTGTACTCCCGTCCCAGAGCTGTGTTTGGTTTTTACAGCTTCTGATAAGGCCGCCCCACCGGAGAGTGACTAAGAGCCTTATGGCAAATAGGTGAGGGCCTCTGAAAACGCTGAATGCTAATCTTTGCCTTTTTTTTTCTCCTCCTTTCCTCCTTCCTCCCCCTTCTACTTCCCCTCGAAATAATCAGACTCCAGCTGGTAATGCAGCTGTCCTTGGGCTGGGCAGCCCTTTGATCGGCCCAGTGTTCTGCTACTCTTCCAGGAGGCCGCCCTGCGACCCACCTCTGTCCCCCAGAAGCCCAGCCGGAGAGCCGAGCGCAAGATGAACCAGCGCGCCGCGGGCTCAAGATGCACCAGACCGTCCGCCTGAGCGCCGAGAGCCCGAAGATGTCTGCGTGCAGTGACTTTGTGGAGCACATCTGGAAGCCCGGGTCCTGCAAGAACTGCTTCTGCCTGAGGAGTGACCACCAGCTGGCACCCGGCCAACCCCAGCCCAGAGCCGGCCACCTGCCCCCTCCGCCTCGCCTGCCCCCCAGGCCTGACACCTGCCGCCTGGAAGATGAAGCCGTGAACGGCTCGCCCTACTCCAAGCCCACCATCGCCGTGAAGCCCACCATGATGAGCGCCGACGCCTCTGATGTGTGGACAGAGGCAAACCTGAGCGCCGACGTCTCGCAGGTGAGGCTGACTAACGCCCGTGGTATTTTTACAGGGGCTGCCCTTGCTGTAATGGGATGGCTGGCCGGCAGCCAGGGAGGGCTGTTAGAGCATGACTCCTGCGGGGTGGCCTCCGGTCAGCCCACCCCATGACTGCTCCTTCCCAACTCCTGCCCTTCATTCCTAGCTGCGCTCCCTTCCGTCTGTCCCTTCAGGCTGAGAACCATCAGTCCGGTCCCGCAAGTGGCATTGGAGAGTGTCTTAATTATGTAACTGGTGGCACACAAAAATGCAGCTTTAAAAAGAAAAAGTTTTTGAACTTTTTTTATTGCGTTTACAATGCATACACGAGTAGCAGTGATGGCATAAGGAATGCCCCACGTCCACATCCATGAGTGTCCGCAGATGAACTCATGACCCCACCTTGCTTCCTCTATGTCCCCAGCCCCACCCTCTCCTCCCTGGGATTTTAAAGCACACCCCAGGCATTTCTGCCCATGTCTTTAAAAAATAAAGTCTTCCTAAAAAAGGGAACCACAAGGCTATGATCACACTTGACCTGTGAGTGGCCATCCCTTCATATCCACTTCCCAGCCGGTGTTCATGTTTCCCGTTGTGAAGCTTGGATTTCAGCAGTTTTGACCTGGGACTCCTAGAGACCGTTATATCCCCAGAGATTAGACTGGTCTGCTCATCCCACAGGTCCCCCTTACAGAAGTATAATTCTTTAGAGGGCATGTAGAGCCTGCTGCCTCTAGACAGGTCTAGGAAGCTGGAAGTCTAGGACTAAGAACCTCTGGGGACTTGTTTGACCTTTTTGCCTATTCTGCTGAGTGGATTAGGAAGGGTGTTTGAGCCGATGTGAAATCAGAGGTCAGTTTTAAATTGGAGGATGCTTAACTGAGGAGCGGCATTTCCTGTGGTTGCACTTAGTTCCATGTCCTTCCAGAACCACTCCATCAGTCGGAAGCTGGTTACACCCATTCACCAGGCTGCACTCAGGACCTTTGGTCTTCGCAGACATAAGCCGGGGACTCCTTCAGTTCAGAATCATCTTGGAAAGGAGGCAAATGGCGGCCCAACTTTGAGGCCGCTTCTTAAAGTTTTGGGGTACGGGAGACTTTAGAAGGGGAGGGCAAGGGGACCGTGACTTCAGTAATGGGAATGACCATCTACTTCTTCTTCTTCTTCTTTTTTTTTTTTTTTTTGAGAGAGAGAGAGAGTGTGTGTGTATGCGTGTATGAGTGGGGGGAGGGGCAGCCAAAGAGAGAGAATCTCAAGTAGATTCCATACTTAGTATGGAGCCCCACATGAGGCTTGACCTCATGACCCCAAGATCATGACCTGAGCTGAAATCAAGAGTTGGACACTTAACCAACTGGGCCACCCAGGTGTCCCATGACCAACCCGCATCTTTGTCTCAGAGCTCAACTAGTCCAGCCCCTTTTGCAAGCTCGGGCTGAGTCACACTGCCTGTAACTTGGAGGGGGAGTAGCTCTTCGGCAAGGTCCAGAGAGCGGTAAGGGAGCTGGGGACCCAGTTCAGAAACCAGCCCTCATTCTCCTGCCCTACCACCCTCCCCAAGCTATTTCAAAAAGCCCCATGACTTTGGTTTCTTCAGCATTGTACTGTGACACGGTTATCAAAAAACTAACAGACATAAAACAAAAATGCAACCAAACTCAAAACTCTGTTTTCAAAGCTCTTAGGAGAATTTCTCTCATCGGGCCATTTTGAGGGAGAAGGCAGAATGTCCTTTTTCAGATTTTTTTTACCCCTGCCTCACAGACTTAAGCCAAAAGAATTACAGACCCCGGGTGGGAAGCACAGCTCAGTGTCTGGGAAGACCACTGGCTCCGGGGCGCCCCAGCCATGAAGAGAGTCTGTGGGGAGATCAGAAGGTAGGCGTGCTCTGCAGGGAGGGAGCTCTGCAGCATGGAAGACCATTCACAATGTCATGGCACTTCCCTCTCACTTTTTCTCTCTTCCTTTTTTCTCTGACAAGGTCTAATGTAAGTCTTTTAACCTTGGGGCTGTGTAGGTCATCTGGAGACGAGCCCCCGGCAAGCTCCCCCTCCCGCAGCAGGACGACGTGCCGATAGTTTACCTGGGCAGCTTCCGAGGTGTCCAGAAGGCCGCTGGGCCCTCTGCCTCCACAGATGGGCACGCTCGCTGCCCCCCCGCCTATGCCATGGTGGGGCTGCACAGCCTAGAGGCCCGGGGGGAGCGGCCCACCGCCTTCCACCCCGTGAGTTTCTCCCCTGAGAAGGTGGGGCAAGAAGAGAAACCCATGCTTCCCTACCAAGAGCTGACCTCTGCTCAGGAGAGCTTCCGCCAGAAGGTGGCTGCCTTTGCTGGGATGACGTCTGGCTGTCACAAGGGCCCTGGGCCCTGCCCCTCCCCGCAGCCCCTGCGGGAGTCCCTGCCCTTGGAGGATGACAGCTATCAGAGGTGCTCACCTTCGGGGGACAGCGAAGGGGGAGAGTATTGCTCCATTCTGGACTGTTGCCCCGGGAGCCCCATTGCCACAGACACGTCACAGGCCGAGAGTTCTCGGTGCAGACCCGGCAGAGGGGACCGCTCCCCGCCGTGCTGGGAGCAGGGAGTATGTGCGGGGCCCCCCGAGGAGGAGAAGCGGGCTCTGGGCTTCCGGAGGGAGGGTTCCGAAGAGAACCCGCCCTGCCTGGCCCCCAAGAAGCTGTCCCTGACCTCCGAGGCTGCCAGCTCTTCTGACGGCCTCTCCTGCGGGAGCACCAGCAGCGGGGCCAGCAGCCCCTTCGCACCTCATCTGGACAGTGACTACTGCTCCCTCACGAAGGAGCCTGTGCCAGGGAAGCCGCAGGACTCAGGCTGCCACTTGGCAACCTCTAACAGAGGCCTTGGACTAACGGGGGAACCCCAGCCTCCAGCCCACCCCCGAGAGGCGGTACAGCCTGAACCCATCTATGCCGAGAGCACCAAGAGGAAGAAGGTGGTTCCAGCACCTTCCAAGCCACAGGCCGCAGTGGAACAGGCAGCAGCTGCTCGGGGCCAGGGCCAGGGCCAAGGCCAGGGCCAGGTACGGACAGCTAACACCTGGGCTCAGAAATCAGCATCTGGCTGGGGCCGGGACCGGGAAGGCCCAGACATGGCTCCCCAGGTGGCAGCCACCATCACAGTCATGGCAGCCCACCCAGAAGAGGACCACCGGACAATCTACCTGAGCAGCCCTGACTCCGCCGTGGGGGTACAGTGGCCACGCGGGCCCATGAGCCAGGACTCTGAGGCAGGGGAAGAGGAGGCTTCAGCTGGTCAGGGGACGAGCTCCAGGGAAGGTGCCCGTCCCGACGCCAGTGAGAACACGCCCAAGGGGAAGCCTGCCATTCCCCCCAAGCTGTCCAAGAGTAGCCCTGGAGGGTCCCCCGTGTCGCCGTCTACCTCCCCATTCTCAGACCTCAGCGAGGGGAGTTCCACAGGTGGTCCCGGGCCCCAGACTTCCTCCAGGGCCCCCACAGACTCTGCTGCTTCCTGCCGGGCCAACAGCATCGCCGCCACTGGTGACTCTGCCCGGTGCCACCCGCCTGTTGCCGCCGCCTCCACCTTGGACCAGAGGAGGCCCCGGTACCAGACGGGAGCCTGGAGCCGCCAGTGCCGGATAGAGGAAGAGGAGGAGGTAGAGCACGATCTGTTGAGTAAAAGCTGGGGCAGAGAGATGGAAAATGGCACCGCGGAGCCCTCAAGCTCCTCCACCTGGCACCGTCTGCGCCCCACGGACAGCTCCTCTGCGCAGAGCAGCAAAGTTGGGACTGGGATGAGCAAGTCAGCCTCTTTTGCCTTCGAGTTCCCCAAGGACAGAAGTGGGATTGAGGTATTCTCACCTCCGCCACCGCCTCCAAAGTCGAGGTGAGTACGATGGTCTCTGTGTCCCTCGGGGCCCTTCCAGAAACCTTTGCTCTTGTCCTAGACCGGAATCCCTCAGGCCCAAGCCCTGAGTCCTGCGCTCTGGGCACCAGCGTCAGCCCAAAGGCTCTTGTGCCTTTATATAAGCTTCTGAGTTGTTCATGTTTGTGCTCAGCAAACAGGCCTACCAGGAGGGCCCTGCCCGGTCTTTTTGAAATGACTCTTTCCAAGAAGCACTGCCAAGCTGGTCCTCCTCTCTCCCGGTGCTCAGAGCTGTGGAAACTGGTGCTGTTTTCCTCCCCATCTCTCTGAAGTCTCTCTAGCAGGCTTTTCTGGGGAAATGCCCCCCGATTCCCCATTTCTTTAGACATGCAAAAGAAGGCCAGGGGAGACTACAAGGCAGAATTTGGAGAGGTAAAGAGATGGGGAGGCCCATGGGCGCTGCCAAATGTGTTCCAGAAACAGTTAGGCCTTGGAGCCAAGAGCAGAATACTAGGAGGCTCTGCACGTGGTTAGTAACCTTCAGATGTGGGTTTTTACGGGGAGGAAAAAAAAAAGGAGTTCATTTGAGCACGCTGAAACTTACAGCTTTTCTACCGCTTCTCTGCAGTCTCCTGCCAGTTTAAAGTACCTTTCAAAGGCCTAAGAAAAAATAAGTGCCTTTTTAAAGATATTGAGTTGTGCATGGAATATAAATTCTGGGAAAACATAATTTCCCTCTTATTCCAGCAAAATGGATTTCTACCAGGGAAAGGAGAAAGCTTGCTGTGTTTTTGTTGTTGTTGTTGTTGTTGTTGTTATTCTTTTGTTTTTAAAAATGACAGCCTTTCCAAACAGGACTTTTCTAGTTGTGTCATTTCCAGTGATTCTGTTTCAGCCCATGTGCCTCTGGGCTGCTGTGGGAAGCAGGGAGCTGTCCACAGAGAGATGCAGCTGTGACACTTGACTTTGAACATCAAGGCATCTCAGGCTGTGATGTTCTCTAACATGGGCTTTTTCCGTGACCACTGCTTTGTTCTGCTATTGCACTGGCCACCTGCCATGCGGCGTAGACGTCCTCCAGGTCCTCAGGTGGTTGCAGACTCCTTTTGGCCACAGTTTTAACTTCCTGAGTGAATGAGGGAGCCAGCAGCTAAGAATAGCTCCCGTTTATATGGTGCTCACTATGGACCCGGCGTAGAGCTAAGAGAATTAGACCTATTAACGCATCTGATCCTCAGAAGAGCCCCAGGAGGTAGGAATTACCACCCCCAATTTATAGACGACAAGGCAGAGATAAAAGGAGCTGATGTCACCTGCCAAGGTTACACAGCTATCCCTGGACAGCTCTGCTCCTAACACATAGGGCACTTCAGCAGGTGTAGGAAGCGAACAAGGCATGAGAGGAAAACATGGGCATTGGATCTGTCTGCCTCAGGCCTCATTAGGTTAGTGGGATGCACGCGCTTTGAACTTGATCAGAAAATCAAGTTTAGACGGCATCTGTCTTATCTATGGGCTGAGTGATCTTGAGCAAGCCACTTGGGGGTGACTGAGCCTCCCTAAAATTGGATGGGAATAACAATGCTTTTATAACACCCTGTTGTTGAAAGACTCGAGTGTGATGAACAGACTCCAGTAGAGAGGTTAGTTACTATTATTATTACTTTTTTAAAGATTTATTTATTCATTTGTTAGAGAGAGAGAGCACAAGCAGGGAGAGCAGCAGGCAGAGGGAGAAGCAGACTCCCTGCTGAGCAAGGAGCCTGAAATGGGACTTGATCTCAGGACCCTGGGATCCTGACCTGAGCCAAAGGGAGACACTTAACCAACTGAGCCACCCAGGCATTCTGAGAGGTTAGTTATTATGTAGGCAAGAGCCACATAGGGCTACTGGTGGTGCAGAGACACCCATACCCTATGGGAACCTCCTGACCCACTCCTAGGCATATCACCTGAACACTACCTGGTTCCTTGGAGAAGAAACTAAACCTTTCTCATGGAAGAATTAAGGACTTGGCGAAACCCAGTCGCCACAGCAATGTGACTCAGGTAGGGTTTGTGTTAGCGGCTGGGTTGAGGTGAGAGTTTTTTGGCCCAGTTTGTTATGATAAAACCATTGGGTTATATACAGCTCAAACCTGGTGGGAATCTCAGAGGTTCTGGGTTCCAGCTCTTAAAAACAAAAACAAACAGACAAACAAAAAGCAAGCAAACCGAAAAAGTTCTTATTTTCACGACTTTTGGGGGAAAAAAATCTAGGAAATAAAAATAGCTTAAGGGAACCAAAACAAACAAACAAACAAAAATAGCTTAAGGGAACTTAGAAAAGAGCAAAGAGCGCCTGGTACTATTTAAAACAAACTCATATACATATATATTTTTTCATTTGGGGAAGATGTTTTAAGCTACTGACATCTCTTGAATCATCTCCCCTGTGAGGAGATAAGAGGGTGGGCTTGGGACCATAAGGTGACTTTTAATTCTGGAACTCAATACTTGCTGAATCCCTCTGAGAAAGGTGCCAGAAACCCACAGTCTTTGAATCTAGCAGGTCAGGGTGAAGGCAGATCACCCTATTCTACGAGAATAGAGCCCACGGTGGATCCAGAACCAATACCAGTATTACACTGGTAACTACGGCAGGCTGATGTCAGTTTTCCAAGATGGAAAATGTTGGAAGGTCTGTGAATGACATTGAAGGTCAACTCAATTTCTTTGCATGGCCCATCTGTTAATGGGTCCTATTTCTAACAATCAGCCTCACCCGTGAACAAAAATAGCCGATCTCATATGACTCAACACTCTAGAGAAAGGGTTGTTTCATGTAAGACAGTGTTACTTTTCACTTACCTTCACTTAGATCCTTCTGCTTTCTTGGACTATTATGGAAGAATGAAGAATCATTTTATGGCTTGGAGTTCAAAAAAAAAGGGGGGGAGGTTGACTTGGCTTTCCTGGGATCTTGTTTTGGATGTTTGGCAGTAGCTTTTCTGTTTGTCTGAGATGTTGTCCTCTGTAAGCTCCCATTAGGGTTCTGGAGAAGACTCTTGCCATAATGCCATATAGGCTAGAGGCTCTCAATGCCCATTTCATACCCTTTAGAGGTCTTTAAGTGCACCCAGTGTTCCTCCCAGCAGATGAGGCATGGTCTGGGTCCACCAAGGCGGCCACCTACAAGTTCTGGCTCACTGACTTGGACCAATGGACCTCACCGAGGGAAATAAGCATGGGCTTCTTAGTTTCAATGTCACGTTCAAGACTTAAAGCAGTTTCATGAGAGCGGCAGCACCTGGGGAAATAATTAAGATGTAGAAGAATCAAATTTATTTCTGCCCTTTATTTCTTCGCAGATGCAAACCTGGAAAATTTTAAAAGACTTATGGCTTTTGAGTGACAAGTTCAGTTGAGGGAGAATCCTCTGATTAGCACAGACAGAAATTTCATAGAGAAACCCCAAATTAGGATGAGAGGCCTGAACTCCGAGGAGGATTGAGAGCATGGCAGGTGAATAAGAACGAAGACAAGTTTATATGGTTTTAGTGGCCAAAGGTCTGGCCCCAGATAAGACTAACCAAAAGAAAAGAGTTTCCCCCAAGAAAGTGACAGACGTTTACTTTTGTCGTTGTCACTCATGCTCGTTGTGATTTTACCCCACTGCTTAACTACATTCTCCACCCTCTGCGGGGATTCTGGGGAGCAGAGACCTAGTCTATCTTTGGGCTTCTGCTCATTCTTGAATCCCTGCTCTCCCTCCCATATCACTGCTCCCCAGACAAGTGGTGACAGTGTCACAGATGAAGCACTTTTCTGTCCCCAGAAGTGGCCACTGGGCCATTGGAATAAAAATCAAAATGACTTCATTGTGTGGTCTCTTAGTAAAATGGTCTCTCAGCATGAGCCCCAAGGATGGAAATGGAATGATGGAAATCGGTATTTATCTCCAGACTCCATATCCAATCTGAGTTAAGCTCCAGATGCTTTATTCCTGAGGCATTTTCTGCTACAGTGGATTACGGTAGAACGGCAACAATTTACTAGGAAATCCCATAGTCTTGATGTAAAAGTAATGGGCTTTTCTGTGTGGCATTTTAGGAATCACAGTTTGTATTAGAAAGCACTATGTGTGCTCTGAGAATCTTCTCTGGCTGTGTTTAGCCTTTTCGACAAAGCTGAAATAAGTTAGCTGGAGGTCGAATCGATCCAGGGAAGAATGAATACTGGGGATAGTTCAGGGAGAGAGACTGTTCCCGCGTATACACTCAGAGTTTGGCAAACAGAACAAAGCACACCAGCAAGGCACGTTTGTATTCTGCTTCCTGCCAGGGGCAAATTAATAGTTGGCTTTTTCCCCGGAGTTTATGGATAGAAACTGAAAACACTGGACATCTAATGATGCTGTCTGGACCAGGGAGGATGAAAATTGATTCCTTTATTTCTATTCTGAAATTTAGAAAAATCACCAGGTTGAGCAGTAGTCTATATCAAGAATTTTGAGATTTCTCTCCATTATGGAGCACACATCCAAGGCTAAGTCTAGGTAGGGATTAGATTCTTTCTGTAATTCATCAGGTGTCTACTTCCTGTTATGTTCTGTGTAAGGTGCTAAAACACCAGTGATTGGATTCTGGCCCTCACGCCCCAAGGGTTGAGTGGGTATAAATTAAATCAGCGGTGTGTTGCCTGACCACCATGGGCTCTGCCCATGTTGTTTTGGTTCCTTTTGATGAGATTCATTATCACAGCAACTGGAGTCTCAGCACATCCTCGTTCTATTGGGTAACACAGAGGTAAGTGCAGCTCGGTGTCCCAGAGGAGCGAAAGAATAGTCCTTTCTTTCAGTGCCTTTTGACCCCATTCAAGATCAAGGTTAGTACTGGTTTATAGATAACCATTTATTTTTTAAAAGGCAAGATGGGGTGGGAAGGCAGATGCTCCTTGAAGGTCAAGTGCATGCTTAGCCATCTGTAAAAACACAGTAACCTGTTTGGTGCCTGGTACATAATAGATGCTCAAGAAATACATGTTGAATTGTAGGCAAAGAAACATGTTCGGCTTATCTCACTTTCTGCAAAAGCACTATGCTTTGACATCAGGAAATGTTGAGAAAGGAAGAAGTAGCCTTAAATTCTTATATCCAAGTATTTTTCTGAAACCCAGGTTTCTGGATTGCCCCAGTACTCTGTTTAGGCAGTTAACACAGTATGACTTACACCATGTTCAATTGGATCCCTATTTGTATCTTGTCAAGAAATTGTAAATTCCTGGAAGTGCAGGAACCATGTTCTGTATGTTTTCCTTTGACTTTCCCATAGGGTGCCTCAGCATAGTACCTGGGACATAGTAGGTATTCAATAAAGGATTATTGAATGGTGGGGGGGGGGCAAAAGGCCAGAGAGAACTACAGAACTTGGCCTGATTTTCACTAGATAGCCTCTTATAATTCTGTGCCTAGCCTTGCTCAACAGAACATTGTCACCTTGAGCGAAAGAAGCCGAAGTTAATAATTATTAATGCTTCAAGGTGGGCATTTCAAGGTGCCCTATAGGCACAATGCATCCTTTCATGGATTAATTTCTCTCCAGCACTTATACATTTCGGTTTTGCAACTGGGCTCATACTCTGCTTTTTTATTTTTTTTTTTTTCCCCAAGCTGAGCAGGTGTGTGGATCCAGCCCTCTCTCTTGCCATAAGAATGTTCCTTTCAGGTAGTTATCATCTAAGCACCTTTCTCCCCACCAGTGAGTCGCAAGGAAGTCTGGGTGTGGTTTCACTGCTCTTGGGAAGAGATTCTTCATGCTTCCTGAGGTGGGTTGAAAAACACATGGGTGGGCCATATGCTTGAGCCCCCTTCGTCCATTAAGTGATCTGACGAACTTTTTCCTAAAATAGCCAGCCTACTTTTGGGGTGTAGGACTCACCAGTTGGTGAGAAATTATCTATTTGTGGTGCGAGTCGTTTGTTACACTGTGTTAGGATCATGGGTGTGCTCAGGGAAGGATTTCCTCTTATCAGCGTTGATAGACCAACTGCAGAGAATACTCCGTGGCCCTTTCTGCAGCTGATAACCTTCAGAGTTTAAGATCAGTCTTCATCCTCTGCACTAGAATTGCTTACTGTTTTTTTATATTGACTCTTGGTCACTTCCCTAAAGCTGTCGGTTGTTAAGGGTGTTCATGCTCTTTTCCATACAAGTTTGTAAAACTCCCTGCTTCGATGAGCTTTTGTCTGATGGCTTGGATGGCTTGACTCTCTGTGCTTCTCTAACGGGCTGACTCCCAGAAACAACTGTTCTTTGTTGGGGGGGGGCGGCGGGGAGGGGAACTTCCAGACTGAAGATAGCTGTTAAGAAACCCTTCCCTTTTTACTCATCTTACTGTCCAGAACCTATCACTGTCAGATGATCCCCTGACTTCCTGGTAGTTCGGTTTTTGGCCACTTCGTGCTCATGTATGCTTGGCTATAAAAACTTATCTGAAGTTGGAAACCTAGGCAGATAATGGGCAGTGTTACCACGTATGTTCCCGGGTTGTAGAACGCCCTTCAGAATGGCTTCCGCTCTTTGGGAAGCTCTGGGTGGTAGTCAAAATGAATGAAAAAATACAATGACATTGGATAAACCCAAGGATAGTTGGGATAACTTGACATATTAGTAAGTAATAAGACTTTGAAGATCAGGGAAAAAGGGAGGAAGTCTTTGGAATTTTAGAACTGGTCACAGTGGGGATGTCACTTAAAACTTATTCATATGTGTAGCTCAAAAGGAAGATTCTGTGATTGCATATTCTTGAACCGTGAGGGCAGTGCGGTTGCACTCTCCACACCAGTTCCCATCAACGGGAGTGACAGCCTGAGCCCCACGTGGAAAACAGGGAGACCCTGGGTCCTCCCTGCAGGAAGGTTCACCATGGTCAATGAGTACTGTCAGCACGTTATGCCAACACAGGGTGTAGACATGTGTGCCAGGTATTTGTTAATTTAGGTCTAATAACTATTCCCTACACTAATTCAAGGATTTTACACCTGAGAGAGGATCTGTGTTCTGTCCAGCTCAGGCCATCCTGAGCAGACTTCAGTGGACTATGGTCTCTCTTTGATTATAACCTCAAAGTCCAGATAGTTTGAAAATGAAAATTCCATATTATAAATGTAAATATTATATCGATTTATCATATAAATGTAACATAAATGTATTATAATATAAATACATGTTTTCATAATGCATAGTAGATATAATTTTTCTGCATCTTCCGGGCTGGTGGTGAGCTAGGTTGTCTGTTTCAGAGATGTTCAACTTGGGGATGGAGCATGTCTCCTGAGGAGCAAGTACAAGAAAGCCAGGACAGAATATTCACTGATCTGTTACATTTGTTTCGTGACCTCCCTTCCAGTCTCTCAAAATGCCTTCTCTATGTTCATGTCCTCTCCAAAACTTGAAACAGAAATTGTCTCTACCAGTGAATCCTAAATCCAGCCCCTTGATCCTACTTCTTATCCTATTTCCGATGCTTGCCCATGCCTCTTATAAAAGCAGAGAACCATAATGAAAGAGGCTCTTCTTACAGTTCAGAGTCTGAAGTTTTCTTGGTTTTAACAGTTGATCAGTCACTAAATATTGAGGACTCAGTGTAGGTAGAGCTAATATGAGTTACTGAGTAAAATTCAATGTAAGAATACATTATGTCCTGCACTCTCCCTTCTTCCCTGTATGCCTCAGAGAAACATTTGGGTCCATAGAGGAACACATATGACGGAGATCATCACAACATTGTTCCCAGTAGAGGGTAGGTGGGGCAAGCCCAGATATTCCTATCTAGGAAAACAGAAAAGTAAAAGGTCTAGGAAAACAGAAAGGTAAAACATCATGAGTATGAAATGAAATACTTAATGGCAGTCAGACATTATGCGCTGGATATATATGCAGAAACATGGAAGAAACTTAAACTAGCCTTGAGAGAAGTAACTAAGAAACAGAACAGGATCTGTAACACAAGGTAATTCTATAAATTGAAAACACGTAAAGTAACAACATGTCTTTTTAAAAGATCAGTCCAAGGGTATACATCCAAGGAAACACAGTGAGTACGTGCAAGTGGGAAAACAGGAAAGTGGAGGGTTAGTGTAGAGATGGGGAGGAAGGGAAACGCTAAAACAAGGCAGATCTGTGTAAAGGTGTATGGCATAATCCAGATCTCACCTCTCTGCCCTGGAAATGAATAAGAACATAAAGAAAGACTGAATCATAGAGAATGAAGACTTACTTGCAAGAAATAAGGATGGCAACCAAGATTATCAAGAAAACTGTTGAATGTTTGATATAGCTGCTTTGTTGCATGAGAGGTCAAGTGCAAGGATTGCCAGGGAGCCCCAAGAGCTTGATGAAGGCAGGAAGCGTATATTAATTGAGGTCCCCAGCTGCTTGGTTATGCACTTTCCTAGAGAAGCAGTGGGCTGCTTGGTGCAGGAGTGAAGATGGAAAGTGTTTGAACTTATCTGGTGCAATATTGTGATTTGTAAGAAATAAACGTTTGGTCTCCATCCCTGTTTCTGACACAGAGCTCCTAAAACCCCTGGAGTTTGCTAGGTGATGAATTTCCTAGGAGTCATAAAGGTGTGTTTTATTATGTTAATGAGGTGACTTTTGAACCCGCCTAAGTATGGGGGCTGGTTGCCAGGAAATCAGCCCTGCGATTAGAGAGTTGGAACTTTCAGCCCCACCCCCCAGCCTCTGGGGAGCAGTGAGGGGCTGGAGGTTGAATCCATCTTCTGTGACCAGTGCTTTAATCAGCTGTGCCTCTGGAATGAAGCGTCCATAAAACCACCCAAAGGATGGTGTTTGGAGAGCTACGAGGTTGGTGAACCCTTGGAGATGCGGGTGGAGTGGTGTGGACCTGCCGAGGTCATGGGTGGTTCCGAGCCCTTTCCCCACACCTTGCCCTGTGCGTCGCTTCCATCTGGCTGCTCCTGGGTTATATTCTGTTAGTGAAGTGCTTTTGTGAGTTCCGTGAGCTGCTCGAGCAAATGAATCGGACCCAGGGAGGAGGTCATTGGAACCTCCGATCTGTAGCTGGTCGGTCAGAGCACAGGTGGTGACGTGGACCCGGGATTGTCATCTGCCATAGAGGGCAGTTTAGTGGGGACTGAGCCCTTAACCTGTAGAATCTGATGCTGTCTCTGGATGGTTAGTGTCAGCACTGAGTTCAATGGTAGGACACCCAGCTGGTGAGAATTTGTGGTGTAGGGAACCCCCCCTCCCACCACCGCCATGTTGGAATTAGGCGACCAGAACCCTTACCTGGGTTGGGGGAGGTTTCAGCCAGGGCTGTGGGAGATGGGAGGTGGGAGAGAGCAGCTAACAGAGGGCTGAAGAGGTGACCCATGAGTGGGAAAGAAACCTCATCCTTTTTGGGCAACAGACTGGGCCAGAGTAGGGAGTGGAAAAGATCATCTAGTGGCTTTGTTACAAATAGCCTCGCTCTCCCAAGCCAGGAGGATAAGAACAAAGTCTAACGTAAATACACATGGATTTCTTAAGCCAATTGTTGGGCTCAGAAATTGGGTCAACAGAGTGGACTTGGAGCATTTGCTGAATCAAGAGAAAGAGGGAAAGATAATTCTGAAAGCGTCGTTGCCAAAACCAGTAGTCTAGAAACAGAAAGGTTCTGGTCAGGCACAGATTGTATTGGTGGATGGGTTCCAAGAGAGATAGGTCAGCAGTGGAAGAGCAGTAATTCCCAAGTTGATGAGTAAGAATTTGCTGCTGCTTTGGTTTACTCAATCACCAGAGTCCTGGTGAGAGGGTGGAGAGGTGGTGTGAACAGGGAAGGAATCATGCAAGGTTCTTTTTTGCAGAGGAGAGACAGGCTAGTACAAGAAAAGAGGTTCTTCTGTTTCTTAATTTGAAGATGGAGCTAAGCAACCGGGTCATCTGTACAGTACCTTAGCCCTGAGCCTGGGGCCATACTACAATTTAGCGACGTCTCGAATCATAGATTCATACTGAGGTCTGGTTGATGGACAGATTGGTTCTTCCTCATTACTTTAGAATAATGCCTATCTTCAAAGCATCATCCTGATGAATTTTCTTCTTTGATCTCTCTCTCTCTCTCTTTTTAAAGATTTTATTTATTAATTAGAGAGAGAGAGAGAGAGTGTGTGTGTGTGTGTGTGTGTGTGAGAGAGAGAGAGAGCACACAAGTGGGGGGAGGGGCATATGGAGAGGGGGAGGGAGAAGCGGACTCCCCACTGAGCACAAAGCCCAAGGCCTGGGGCTCCCTCCCAGGACCCCAAGATCATGACCTGAGCCGAAGTCAGACACCCAACCGACTGAACCATCCAGGTGCCCCCTTTGAGTCTCTTCAAGGACCATAATAAAAGTAGAGATGTCAGAGTGAAATCTGGGACCCATGTGCTCTTTTCTGCTTCTATCCAGGGAGCAGAATTACTCAGTTTACTGGAGGCTGCTGAAGTCCTCCCTCTGTCTCTGTCTCCATCCAACCATCCATCTTTCTGTGCACCTGGTACTGTTTTTGGCACGTAGCAAATATTAACTCATTGCCTCTTGCCTAACAGTCCGGTGAGATAAGTACGATTGTTACCCCATTAGGAGAAATGGGCTGGACGGGCAGTTGAAGCACGGAGAGCTGAGGTGCCAAGCCAGTAAGCCAAGGAGCCAGGATCCAAGCCAAGCAGCAAAGCCCCCTGGGGTTCACATAACCTCCCCATAAGAAGCCTTCCTAGATGACTCTGAAATCCTTCTGGGAAGTTCCGCAAATTCTTGCATGGCTATTCCTCCCAAAGGCTCCCGCTGCTCCCACACTGTGCTGGCCCATAGGCGGCCCAGCAGTCAGGGTAGCCCTCTGGATTGCAGCTTCTTGGTCGTCCATTTGTTCCTCGTCTCCTTTTCATCTTCTCTTCCTCTCTGCCCGTGGTGAACACCTGTAAGAGCATCCTCCTTGACTTACCAGCCAGGACTCGGGGCCTCTTTACCTCTATTGGAGATAACAGGTGGTGCACTGGGGGTGGGGTCTCTCTTACCTGCTCCCCGACAGCTCCTGGCCTGTCCTCAGCCCCAGCTCAAAGCTCCCCAGGCCAGGTAACGCCAAACCTCTGCCTGCCTTCCTCCAGCATCAGGCAGCCCGGACCCTCTCTAGGAAAGTACACAAAAGAACAGCGCCACCTGGGGCCACGGATTAAGGAATTTTAATTTTTGGGGACCTGAAAGGTGATCTTTTAAAAACATACATATCTCTCAGTGCCAAAGTAGATCTGTATGTCATCAGGGCAAACGCCTTCAAATTTCCATTTGACCAATTCAAGCATTTTTATCCTTCCCTAAAACTAATGACTGACCTAAATGTGTGCATGTGCACATCCCTATCTTTAAAAATAAGTATGGGTTTATTCCTGTTTTTAAGTGGTTTGCATTGAATGCAAACTGCGTTCATCATCAGGTTGAACCAAAGGGTTTTTCAGCTTGTAGAGCTATGGAAGTCACTAGTGCATTAACTGCAAATGCAAATTTATTAATTTGCCTTTTGGGGAACATTGAGGTCATTTGACCAAAAATGAAACTGATTTCCTATCTTTATACATGCTAATAAATCAGGGGGGAAGCATGTCCCCCTGAGTAGACTGGACTTTATTAGCCCTTTCCTATGACATTGAGATACTTGGAAAATAACTCCCCTAGCATTTTCATCAAAGAGAGCCAAAAATAAAAAGAATAAAAACCTTTCAGCGTAGTTATCTGCCTTTTTCAACCCATCTCCTGAAAAAAAAAATTTTTTTTTTAATTTTTTTTAACTAGAAGATTTGTAGAAGTTCAGGATATTTTGAGACTGTTGTGTTTTGTAAATATGAGAAAGGTCCAGCTATTCAATCCAGCCTTACTGGGGGTGTTTGCTCCATGTTCCTGCCTTTTGCAAGTTTTGCCGGGCAAGTGTAATTCTTTACCAAAAGGAAACATTTATGCTCCCAGATGCCACCGAGTTATTGAAACAGAGGCAGATAAACTTAGTCAAGAAGTATTTAGTAATTACTGTGTGTTCCAGTATATTCTGAGTATGACACAGCTCCTCGAACAATTTATAATTTGGGCGTGGTAACAAGCATATTTCACATGAAACAATTAGAATAATCTAACCAGAATTATAACCTAATGCCCAGTGATGTGAATCAGACTCAGCTTGGTGTCCCTTCCAGAGGAGACGGGCCAGTCAGAAAAGACTGCAGTGGTTTGGGAGGGATTTGTAGGTAAGTGATACTGACCCTGGGTTTTGCGGGTATAAAAAGCTTTGAAAGGGAGAGACAGTTGTTTCTTCAGAGCTAGGATAGGCAGGGGACAGTAATGTAGAGTGCTTTGGGGACGATGAGAGATTAGCCCAGTTGGAGCAAAGGATTAAGGAGGAGAAGTAGTAGTATATAAACAAGATGGTAATAATTTTTTTTCCCAAACAAGAAGTCTAGCTATATATTCCAATATATAAACAGCGGGGGAAAATGTTTTAAATTGAGATTAGTGAAGAATATCTGAGGTATGTATTTCAGTCACCATGGAGCACCCAAGATCCAATATGATGGCTGAGGTTAAGCATACTTAGCAAGAGCTCTGGATAGAACTCATCAGCGTCAGCCGTCATTATGAGAGCAGTGTTTTAGAGAGATTTGGAGTCAGGATGCTCAACTCCCAAGACTGCAAATGTATTCTGAAGGTATAGACTGAACCCTCTATATACTTTTTTAGGGGAGTTGGATAAGTATTTATCTCCCAGGTCGTAGGTCTGTTGAAGCAAGGATGGCATCGTCTCTACTCACTGTTGTAACCGCAGAATTTAACACAGTGCTCAGCACAGAGTAGACAGTCAAAATTTATTTCTTGAAAGACCTGGGAATGCTTTTCAGGACAGACAGAACAGGGGACATGCTGCAGGTAATAGAGGCATAGGATAAGTAAAAAAAAAAAAAAAAAAAAAAAAAAAACCAAGGTGCTTTTATTCACCGAGCAAGCTCAGCTTGAATCATTTAATGATCTTGACCTTAGGATGTGGCTACATAGTAGAGAGTGAGTGGGGTGAGGCTGACTGTGTTTCAGAGCGTATTTGAATTGCCGCTAACATTGGAGCCCAACAAGACAATTGGAGATTGAGAGCTGCAGGTCAGAGCAGAGCCGTCCCTGTTTTCCTGTACTTTTGCAGGAAGTGCATTTTATAGAAAAGTCAGAGAGGAACTGAGGGGAAAGGAGAGCTCTGAGCGGTGAGTTCCCAGCCAGCTGACCACGCACTCCCGGCACTGCCACCAACGCTGGCCCTCCTGTTCGGGGCTGCTCCATGGGACCCTGTAGCCCCTGGCCCAGCCCATCCCTGGGCTCTGGGGGGCCTTGCCAATGAGGATGACACGACGCGCCAGAGTTTAGGATGGTAAGAGGTTCTCCTTCTTTGATTTAGGCATGACTTACTTGCTTCTGAAACTAGCCTGTTTTCACTTCTTCTGGGCAATTTTAAAAAATAGGTGTAGCGTCTTCTAACCCGTGTATGCTTTCAGATCTAGTTCAGAGGGTTTCTCCGAGTCATCATCAAACTTAGCAATGAATTTGACCAGCCCTAAGGCTTGGTGTGCAGGTGCACCCGGATCTGGAGTCCTGGGTCTGAAATCACGCTCTAGCGTCCTTTGGGGTTTCATAAGCTTCTGCTCCGGAGGCAAAAACTTCTCAACCGAATGTGTGTGAACTGAACACAGTTCAGGACAGTGAAAAGGAAACTTGGCCTCCGTCATACTTTACAAACCATGATGTCCAATGAGAGCCTGGTGGCCATGCAAAGCTTGAGCCACGGTCCCTGCAGCAAGCTGGGGCTGGGCATCCGCTAAGAATTTTGGACATTCTGGAAGCTCGGTGGATATTTTTAGATGAGTCTTGTTCCTATGAATGAGGAAGTCCGGCAGATGGCTCTTGTGCCTGGATTTTTTTTCCCCCCCCAGCTTTCTACCAATACAGTTCGGAGAAAACACTGGCAGGGCTTCTTTCTTGAAGGACAATGGGGGGAAAAGCCATTCTGAAAACACCGGGCGGCAGCTGCAGGGCTCAGTCTCTAAGGATACCAGGCCGTGGGCCCTGTATTTCATCCTCCTCTCCTGTGACTCTAGCTCATCGACGGGAGGCAGGGAAGGAAGTCTGAGTAAGAACAAGTCATTTATCACCCTGCACGAGCAAAGACATCTGTGCAGGCCGTGCTCTCCCTGCTGCTGATAAGAATGTTATTCACCACCCAAAGAGGAAAGACCGGAGTCTGTGGTTTCGGCCGGTTGAAGCTACTTCCTTAAATGACATGACATCAGATTGCAACTTCTAGATGGTTGGCACCAGTTTTATGAAGAGCAGATCAAATTATTGTTAATGAGGGGAAAGCGCCTTTAGAAACAACTAGTAGAGTCCTGGCTGTGGCCTTAGGTCCGACAGAACAACCCAACGGCGCTCAGAGAAGTCACCTTTGGAATAGCAAGCCTTTCCCGGGGATTCTTAAGCAATCTCTTGCTTACACCGATGGAGCACACAAAAGCAGCTTGATTGTAGGTGTGTGCTCTGACGGTCAGCTTCCCCTTTCACTCTGAAATCTGAGCTAGTTTGGCTCATTCCCTACCTAAAATGGCAATGCGTTAAGAGCACAGATTCCATGGGCTTCCAAGAAAGAAGGTTTTTGATGCAATTCATATAAAAGAGTCATCACTCCCAAGATCTCACTATTATGAGAAAGGGTTACCCCTTGCTTCCCCCATTTACACCGGAGCATTCCAGGTGCCTACTGGGCTTTCGTGACCTGGTGGGAGCCTGGGCTTCTCAAGCCTTTTTAGTAGAGAAATGGATAGTCTTTCCAGAAGCCATGAAAACATGAAAATTCCCCCTGTGCGTAGGTACTGAGATTTACCAAGTCTACTTTTGAGGCTCCCCATGTCCCTACACGTACACACATACTGCCGAAAATTTATCCTGCAACCCCGAGAATAACTTTGTCTGCATTCACTTGGTGAGTTCAAAACCGTGACTTCTCCCTTCTAGTGACTAGACGCAGAAGAACTGATTTCTGAAGTCTCAGAAGAGTGCTTAGGTCCGAAAAATAACTTTTTCCATCTATAATGCTCTTCTGTGGTATTACTAACCTCCTCTGAATCTGCCCGTCCCACCAGGGGGCCTGGTGGAAACCCTGTTGGGTCCTCCTTTCTGTCCCTCACCTTTCCGAGGCTCAGCAGCAGGTCAACGAGAACGGCCACCCCTAGGTTCATGCAGGCCCTACTGACTTTCTGTCCTCCTAAAAATGTTCATTTTCCATTTATCAAATATGTTAAGCATACAGGGAAGTTCAAAGAATAATTTAGCTGTCATGTGTCCTCCAAAGATTTTTCAAGTGTTATTAGCCATTTTAGATTTTGAAAACTAAAATGTTACAGGTTCAGGGGAAAAGGACTTCATATCTAGTTTCTGTTTCCATTTCCCACTGTTACCCAGGGTGTTCACTAACTTGAAGGTGATGAGTATTATTTCCATTTGACTGCATATATAGGATAAACAAAAAAATTGCAGTGTCATTATGTATTTTTAAAATATATTTAAATGGCATCACACTGTACTTGAGACCATTTGCAAATTACTTTTTTTTTTTAAATTGAACTATATAGTTGGCATACAATATCATATTAGTTTTGGGTATACATAGTGATGCAACAATTCCATACGTTATGAAATGCTCACCATGATGCCTAGTTACCATCTGTCACCCTATGAAGTTATTATAATATGATTGACTATAATCCCTGTGCTGTACTTTTCATCCTTGTGACTTACTTATTTTATAACTAGAAGTGTGTACCTCTTAATCCCATTCCTCTATTTCAACCGTTCCCCCACTTTCTTCCCCTCTGGCCACCACTAGTTTCTTCTTTGTTTTTATGAGTCTCTTTTTCTGTTTTTTTGTTCATTTGCTCATTTTCTTTTTTAGATACCACATGTATGTGGGCTCATAGGGTATTTTTGTCTTTCTCTGACTGATTTCACTCAGCCTGATGCTTTCTAGATGCATCCATGTTGTTAGAAATGGTGAGCGTTCTTTTTTATGACAGAGTGATATTCCATTGTATATACCTACGACTTCTTCTTTATCTGTTCATCCATCAGTGGACACATTGGTTGCTTCCGTATCTTGGTCGTTGTAAATCACATGGCAGTAAACATAAGGGTGCATCGATCTTTTCAAATTAGTGGGTTTTCATTTTTTTTTTTTCAGGTAAATACCCAGATGTAAAATTACTGGATCATATGGTATTTCTATTTTTAATTTTTTGAGGAAACTCCACACTGTTTTCCACAGAGGCTGTACCAGTTGGCATTCCCATCAACAATGCACGAGGTTCCCTTTTCTCCACATCCTCGCCAACATTTGTTATTTCTTATGTTTTTCATACTAGCTATTCAGACTGGTGTGAGGTCATTATCTCATTGCAGTTTTTAACTGTTTTTAACATTCAACATTTAAGAATCATTTCAGTATTAGTACATTAAGTCAAGTTCATTTATTTTTTAGTTATATATCATATTCCATTATAAGATTATACCGCGGTGTATCCATTATTTTATTGATGGACACTGGACTGTTTATGATTGTTTTTGCTGTTAGTAACACCATGAAGAACCTGTCCATGTATGAGATTTTCTTTAGATCTGCACTGATTGGTATAATAGTCAGTAGCTTAAAATGCAGCTACTCTAAATTGCATTGTGCTGTATGTATAAAATACACACCAGACTTTGAAGATTTAGAATGAAAAAAAAAAAAGTAAAATATCTCATTAATGATTTTTATAGTCATTGCCTATTAAGTTGACAGTATTTTTACATACTTTGTTTAAATAAAAGATATCATTAAAATAATTTCACCTATAATTTGGCTACTAAAAAGTTTAAGATTATATATATATATGACTTGCACTGTAATTTTGTTGGACAAGGCTGGTCTACATCAGGGTCAGTAATTACCATCTACAGTATGGTAATCTGTGTTTGTAAATAAAGTTTTATTGGAAAACATGTCCATTCATTTACATAGAGTTGATGACTTCTTTCCTGTTGCCATAGCAGAGTTGAGTAGTTGTAACAGAGACCATATGATCCATAATCCTAAAATATCACCCATCTGGCCTTTTAAGGAAATGCTTGTTGACCCCTATTCTAGAGCAGTGGTTTTTAGCCATTTTTTAACAATGACCCACAATAAGAAATTTTTTGGCTATCATGACCCAGTAGGCACACACCTGAAAAAAAAAGTTTCACAAAACAATGTTTCAAAAATCCTAAACTGAAATATTTTCGTGTTTTCTGGTCCCATAGCAGCCTATTTTGTTAAACTGCTGGTAAATTGCTATGACTCACTAAATTGACTGGGCCGCATGTTCACTACTAGTGATTTGAATAACATTTCTCAAGGACATCTATCCAAGGTGTGTGTGTGTGTGTGTGTGTCTTCATACACACACACACACACACACACACACACACTTACATATTTTTTTAGTTTTATCTGTTTGTATACATTTCATTCAGTGTTTTTCTAGGTTTATGGACTGGGGAGCTTTGCCAGCTCAGCAGCTCTGGCGCCGGAATTTCTCCCTTGGCAATTTTCTGGGCCTGAGGAGCAAGAGACTCCAAAGGCCACTTTGGAGGGGGCTGGGTCGTTGCATTGCCACAGAGCTGGCTTCTCTCATAGACCCAGGAGTTGTCATTACTCACAGCTGCATATCTAGGCTTTATCTGCAAAAGCCATGTTTGATAGATCAGATGAGAATAAAAATATTTTATAAAACTTTCCATGATTTTATTTTGCCAGAGGGTAAAATAATCTACTGCCAGAGCACTTCCTGAGGATCTGATATTTCCCAGAGCCCTACAGCGACATTAAAACGTAAGGCATAGTATTGGTCGTGACCTGGCCATCACTGTCACAGCTTACACTTGACAGCTGTAAGCTATTTCTCAGTGTGGGTTCTAAGAATTTGGGGTGAGGAGAAGGACGTGTCCCTGAAGAGTATTTTCATGGGAGCTAACAAACTTTCTCTAAACTTTTCTGGTGATCAGTACAGCATTCCCGGGACCGCAAAGACCAATGGAGGGTCTGGCAATGTTGAACACAAAGAACAGTCGATACATTCTTGACTGTAAGGTCATGTGCATTAAATAAGGCAGCTCTGATGCCAGATCAATACTGCATTGTATATTTCCTACAGCCAATATTGAGATATAGATCTGCTGTAGTGGGAACAGGACTGTCATCAGGAAATATCAGTTTGGACAAATCTGGGTTACCACCAACAGGGAGAGAGCTAGATTGATTGTGGTCTGCCTCACTTGGTGGCAAAAATGTCAGGTCAGAGTGAATATTCATGTAGTCCTTGGAAAAAGGGAAGGAGAAATCAATAAGCTAACTGCTTTACCTGATAACGGGCCGTGTTTTCTCCAAGGCAGGTTATTTTTCTCTTGAACTTGGTATTCTGGTCCGTGATATGTTGGTAATGGTGTCTTAGAGATGCAACAAAAGATTTCATAGAAAGCCTAAGGCAGATTCTATGCTTCAGGAAGAAGGGTTATGTTAACGTGTTTCTGAGCATTGTACTAGAAGTCTGGTTAAAATGATAGAAAGTTTTCGTTAATTCCAAGGAATAACCTAGACCCTTTGAAGCTCTGTTAAGAGAGTACCAGTCAAGAGGAAATCCCACCTTTTTAGTCCTAATTTGCAATTCATTTGCTCTGTGATCCTGCAGAAACTACCCCATCTCCGTATATCTCTGTAATTGACTCGTATGATAATGTTCATGTTTTTCTTCATAGAGATGTTGTACAGTCTACAATAGGGGACATAAATGTTTTGGCCAACAGGGTTAGAATATGAAGGCGGTTCCTCCCAAATCATGATTTTGGATTTGTCTAAATTTCATAGAGTCACCTGTCCTAACCATACTTGACAAATCTCCTACCATTCACGTGCATAAGGTTTCAAAAGTGTGCCCGTTCTCTCTTGCCAGGATCATCTTTTTTTCAAAACTTGCTGTTGCTTCAGCTTTCCAGAGCATAGTAGGTTCATGACCCATTGCCTGGCTTTTGAACTGAACCCAAATTAATCGCTTTTCTTGTTTGTTCTTGCATTTTCCAGGCACCTTTTAAAAATGAACAAGAGCAGCTCTGATTTGGAAAAAGTGAGCCAGGGCTCTGCAGAGAGCCTCAGTCCTCCCTGCAGGGGCGTCCACGTCAGCTTCAACACGGGCTCCACGGACAGCCTGGCCTCAGACTCCAGGACCTGCAGTGATGGAGGTAACAGACTTGACCTTGACGGGGAGGCTTAGATTCTCCCAAGTCTGGAAGGCCAGCAGTGGGCTCACTGCTAGGATTTGGAATGGCTGAGCTAGACCTACTGTCTTGGTCCTGCTTTGCCCCTGAGGTAGACTCCACCGAGGGGCAGTTGCCATTAATTCCCTGTTGGATACATGACGAGGCATCTCATGCCACCATGCCTTTTCTTCAGACACACAGTGTGTCCACTGGCTCCTGGGATGATGAGCCATCTATGTGTAGGTCTGTCTTCCATTTCTGTCCTCGGGATGTGTTCTCAGGGGTTTAGTACCACCAACCACAAGCTTTTACCCTCCACATTTCTCTCTCTCCCTCTCCGCCATCTTGTTCACTTCTTCATGTGCGTGAGGGCACACCCCCGTGCACATGTGCACACACTCACTTGGAAATGGCAGGTGCTTACGTATATGTTTGTTGAATTAAAGCATGGAGGCTTCATGAGACTACCAGCCACTCTGTGGAGAAAGCTCTAAGGTGTACAATGTGGGTATGTCCTGATTGGGCACATTCCTGAGAAGGAACTCTTGTGTTTCTGTAGTTGTAATGGGTAGTGTTAAAACCTCTCACCGTTTCAACATTCTTTGCATGTGTGTGTGTCTCTGTGTGTTTCTTCTGCTTTTCTCTTAAACTTGCTTTAGCATGTTAGTTTTCAACATGTGCTAACATGACGACCTCTCTCACTCCAGTGGAAATATTTCTTCCCAGTAGGCAATTTTGGAGTCGAGACTTCCATCGTAAAGTCGCAGTCACCAACATATTTCTGTTGGAAAGATGAGTACTGCAAAGTCTAGAACATATGTTGTGTCAGTCTGTGGTGT